>NC_046381.1:13673102-13973102 GCF_011125445.2 Fundulus heteroclitus
AACCCTTTAAAATGTTCCATTCATTCATATTACAATAAACATCAATGTATTTTGTCACAGTGTGGCTTGCATTTGCATTCAAACCCATTCTCTCTGGTGAAAGCTTAACATGGAAGGTTGGCTTACTAACCAACAGGCCAAGCTTTGATGGCAGCGTGGAGAACTGTATGACAAATCTTTTGAAAGGAGTAACTGCAAACCAGCCAGGCCATCAACTCAAACTGACAGGTCAGGCAAAGAGAATATTAATCAGGGAATTGGCCAAGCAGCCTATGGTAACTGTGTGGGAGCAGCAAGGATCCACAGCTCAGGTGGGAGAATCTGTTGAGAGGATGCCATTCCACAGAAATAAAGCTCAGTGTTCAAGAAAGCCAAGGACTTCCTGTTTGAAATCATGTAGGGGGACCCAACAAAGATGCGGCTGAAGGTGCGCAGGTCAGATGAGAGAGAATTAAAACGTTTTAGCCTGTCAGCAACGAGCCACGTGGTGAGACACGGAGGTGGGAGCATCATGCGGTGGAGATGCTTTTGTTCACCAGCGTAAGCTGCAGCAAGGCTGGAGAAACGATTTCTTTGACTAATGTTGGGCAACTTCACAAAGCAGAATGGTGGTAAGCTAACAGCAACCAAAGTAAAAATACTTGCATCTCTAACGGCAATAAAATATGCTCTTAAAAAAAGCACCGGGTCGTAAGGTAAACGGACTGAATCACAAGGAGCCACATTGATCCGACCACACTCACACATTCACACGCCACTGAGGGTGTCGGTAGGTAACTTGGTTGTTAAAGGCCTTGCCCGTGGGCACCTCGACGTGTGGCAGGAGGAAGCTGCCAAACTCACAGCTTCCAATGAGCTGCCCCACATTCTGGAGGGCCGAACACAAATCCATGCCCCACTTCTCAGATTTTTATCTGTAAAAGACGACCTCCACTTCATCGTGCTCTGATTTGTGTCTTTCCATCGGATAAAATACTGATGAACTACATCGCAGTTAATGGTTGTAACGGGCCAATATGAAAACGTATAATACCCATGATCCAGTATATAAACACTGTAGGTGTTGTTGTTTTTTTGTAAAGAAAGAGAGGTGCTTGATGGTGACAGGAGTCAGGCTTACACATTGCTTCTAATGACGAGTCTCTTCTGCTGCACAGAGTGAGGGTTGCACCTGGGGAAACGGACAAAGCGCTCTGCTGTGAGGTTGCGCGCCTCTCCGTCACCGAGGGGCTCGTTCTCTCCGGACACGGAGACGAGCTCGAGTCCGACGAGCTGGCCCTCGCCTGTAAGACCCGAACACGTCAATCCACCTTCGAGGGAATGGGACAGAAAGACTTTTTCTCTGTCGCCTCGCTTCCAGCACTCGCCTTCGATCGAGACGTCTTTCACCTGGCAGTTGTCGCAGACTATGGTGAACAGCTGACGACGCCTCTCCGCAGCGGTCGGAAAGAAAACAAGCTGGACCGCATGCAAAAAAAAGATTATGGAAAGCACAAAAACGCCTCTTGTCATTTCAATTCTGATACACGGCGTCCATGCAAATGTGCCGACCAGACCGCTTACCTCCACGACAGTGGCTTCTCCCGGCTGCAGCGCCAACACGCAGGGGCCCACGGCAAACGGCGGCTGCTCGGAGAAGTACGCTGTGGCCAAGGACTAAAAAAAAAAAAGAAAAAAAAAAGAAAAATTGTCTTCAATTATTTCTGATGAACCTGAACTGTACGCCACATTTATTGCCAACCCCAAAGATCTGTTAATAATAATAAAAAGAAGAAAACTTTAAACATCACTTTGCACTGCGGGGAAAAAGACCCTCACACCGCCCAGAAATATTTGTTTTATTGCCACAGTTCTTTACAGCCCGATACAGTTTCAATACAATAAATGGAACTGGGCCATTTTTGGAAATGACACTGCCTTCTTCTAATCAAAAGTGTTTTAACTAGTAATCTACGGCTTCTCTGTTTGCTGGGGTACGATCATGGTGTGATGCAGGTGCCCATTTCTTTAAGCCACTATTAAAAATGCGAAAGATGTGAGCAGATGTCTTTTGAATAAAGCATGTTTTGTCTTTATAAGGCAGGACGTGGCATCAAAAAATCAAATATTTCCCTAAACTGTAATATTCTGGTTTCTGTCTTGGTTTCTGTTCATTATTTGATCAGTTAGTTCACTCCCCTGCCTTATGTTTTATTTCTGTTCTGGATTCTTTTATAGCTTTTGCACGGTTCCAGTTTATTTCGTCACGTCTTTAGTCTCAGTCTTAGCTTTTGTTTTCTTTCTAGGGTTTAGTTTGTATGATTACTTTAGTACGGTATTTTGTCTAATTCCGTTCTGTCCCATTTCCACTTATCCTGTCAGCCTTTCAGCCACGTCATCCCTTGATTATTCTTACCTGTTTTTGGTTAATTACTCTCCCTGCTCACCTGTCCGCCCACCCGTCTATTTAAACCTGCCTCAGTTTTCTGCTTGTTGCCAGAACGTCGCACGTGTTTCACGCCTTTTCTCATCCACCTATCTCCCTAAGAGCTCGCCAGCATTCTGTGTATCCGCCTGTTTTTGCGTCTGCCTGTTCCCTGTTCAGTATTTTGCCTTGGTTGGATGTCAGTGGATTATTTTCCGTCTGCCTGCCTGACCCTTCGCCATCCCAATAAACCTTTTAATCTTAGCAACAGTGTCTGGCCGTAAAACTCATTACATAAACATGCTAACATCAGCAAGGGTAGGGTTAAAATGTGTTTCCTGCTTCTTCCTATTTCCTTGACGCACCAGGAATTCCCCAACTAATGTAAAGTATAACGTTTATTCTGCTCTAAGGTTAAAAGAGGACACATGGTGTTCCTGCCTCTGCTCACAGAAATGGGACAATAAAGTTGAGACCAAACCCCAAACCTCACTGTTAGAGAACATTTCGCTTCAGTTTCTGATTATTACTGCGATTTAAAAAAACAAACAAACACATTAATTATGGTACCAGGGGTGGCAATAAATGTTGAGGGTGCAGTAAATAGTTTGAGCGATGCAACTTTTACCCTCAGATTTGAGGCCGGCCACTGGTCCTTAGGCATGATGTAAAACGTTCCAGGGCTGAGTCCAACATTTTGGCACAGGAGCTCAACGAACTTCACCCCTCCAACCAGACAGTACCCGCAGTCCACAACTCTGGGCACTGCGAAACAGGCAGGGCGAGGGGTTTCAAAGCATCCTTATATCTCTAAGTGTGGTCGCACGCAGTGATCCTTACAGGTGAGGATGGGAGGAGGCCTCCGCGCCTCAATGGGCACCACAAATAGCCGCTCGGCTACGGTCTCCACCACCATAAAATCCTTGTAGTCCGCCAGCGAGTCTGGAGCGAAACGCACCGTGTACTTGCAGCTCATCCCAGGGGCGACGATGCCTCCATCACTGGGGAATCTTCCTGCAAACACGAGCTGCTTATATAAATAACTGTCTACTCAGCTGGAAAAAAATGTGGTATTTGTTCTAGGCAGAGTGGGCTAGAGTGACTCACATTCATGCTGCTATACCAAAGTGCAGAGCTAACACATTTGAACAACATGCTGTAGGTTTTTGGCTAGAAGGTGCCCAGCTGCTGCAGCGTTTACAGCGTTTGCTCTGATCCATCTCCACATCCTGTGAGGTGAGGTCGCTCGCTGCAGACTAACCGGGGCTAAAACGGACTCACCCAGGCCAATGGAGAAGTACGGCGTGGTAGGAGGGATGACTCTGACGTGGCGGCTGGCGGAAGTCACGTTTTTCAGCTCCAGGGTAGACTGATGAAACGCGGGGATACGTTACTGAGCATCGGATGTTCGGCCAGCGTGTTCTGTGCGGTCTTGAGTCGCTAGAACGCACCTCATAGACACGTCCAACGCTGTATTCACTGAAAAATATCACCGAGGGCTTCGCCTGGAAGATCGGGGCGAGATCATCGGCAGAGCTTTGAGAAGGGGGAAAAAATAAGCAGAGACAGAATGTCAAGCTCAATTTTAACGTTGAATCCCGAATCCAAAGCTGATTGTTAGAGATTTGCTGATCAGAATATTGTGACTAGTTTCAAATGTCAGATGTTGCTAATGCTGTGACCTGCTGACGCGGATTTTAGCCAATTCAGAATTATCAACTGTTAAATAATAAGAAATGAAACAGCACTTCCTCCCTGTCTTTACTGATTTGTATTAGGGGCAGAGATGACTTCACACCACGTATGTGTGAGAGCGGTTTCTCCAAAACCAGACTTTACTTTTTTTATAACAAAGATGAATTCTTTCAAAATGGACATTGTTGTTTTTTTTTTTGCATTGATTGTCTGAGAATGTTTGTACAGGAAAAGCATGACTTTTATTATAAAATTTCCTCTTCAAGTACAAGAAAGGAAACAAACAATGGTTGACATATTTTCCTGCACTTCCTCCAGACAGGTGACAAAGAAACTAACTGGACAAACTGTAGAAGCGCTGAGAACTTGGCCAAGGATGAGACTTCAGATGGTTTTGATTTATTTTAACATCTGTGATTTAGTTTTACATGGACTGTGTTGAGTGGTGATGGATGTGTAACGATGCCAACCAACCCTCCTGTCTCTGAGCTGACTCGTCAAGAGCTCCGGGCAAATTTAGATAGACCCTCTGGCCTCCTTTACCACATATGGCCAATGGCCACAGATTACCCAATTTTACCCGCAACCACTGATGACATTCATTTGAGAAACTTTTCATCTCTGATATTTCACTCCTTTCCCATTACGCAGTAACATTTCCTTTGCTTACACTGGGATAATCATTTGCAACAGTGCATCTTGTAAATAGTGGATGTTTTTACCTGTAGTGTTCATCACGTTTAATACAGCTTATTTTGGCTATTGTACTGTAACAAAGGCTTTTGTAAAGAATTGATTTGTCATTAAAAGCGCATTTTTGATAATCGCTGGCTAAAAAACCCTCAAGATAAATAACCCTCCTTAATTTGCCTTTTAGGCGTATGGAATAGCACAGTCTAATAGAAATTTTCAGTAATATAATCAATAGGTATTCCTGGTTTCCTGGGTGTAACCTCCCAAAAAGGATCAATGTTCTTCATACTTTTATTATTGATTAATAACTGCCTTCAGACATTAATATTAGCTAATAAATAAGCTAATTGATCTTGTGCAGGGCATGAATGAGGTTCATTTAGCGGCATTTCCCCAACATTTCCACTGTCATATTAGCAATCAGTGAGATTAGCGTGGCTAGCATGATACCCTAGATGTGTAGCTTCCCTTAGCTTAACGCTAGCTGTCACTGAGTAGCTTCTTACAGTTCAGCGCTTCATCAGATTTAATTTTAAAAGCACTTAACTGATCTTGAACATTAGTGGATTCTATTTATACTTGGAAAGTGGATTTTTTTTCAAGTTCCCATCTGAACCAGAACAAGAAGGGCGACTGGAAAAGTCGGAGCTCGCTGAGCGACCCCAAGTTTTGCATCCAGATAAAATATAATGAACGTGGTTGATAGAAAGTAGTTTTTGGCACTTCTGTTTGCAAATTTGTAAACCAGTGGCGAACACAGTGTAGTAAAATATCTGTTTTTTAACGCATGAAATTTCCCAGGCGTAGTAACCACAGTCATTTTACAGCATTACCTCGGTAACAATCTCAATTGAGTAGGCTGATCAAAAATAAAAAATCTGGCCCTGTTGCCCTGCAATAGAGCATTTAATGAAGTATTTTGTATTGAATAGAAAGCTTCTGGGTTGTTTGTTCCGCCCACACTCCAACACCGACCTATGACTCTGCACAGATAAGTGAAGATGTATATGGATGGAAAATAAAAACCCTGCTACAAAAGGCTCACATTTCACTTATTTTTCTCCTGAGTGTTTGTCTTTCTCAGCTGAGTAAAGATGCTGTAGCCACACTTGACCGACGTCTGACGTTGCAGCTGAACGCATCGGAAAGACAAGCTCTAGAGGACAATGTGAAACGCTGTCCGGTCTCCTTCAGAACCACTTTAGGTGTCAGCTTACGCGCACCTGCTCAGGTACAGCAGCTGTACAGCCGTTTGCAGCGAGCTAAAATGCCCCTCGTGTTTCATGTCAATATTGATCGGGGCTTGCGTTGTACATTATATTGTGTTGTACGGCAACAAATATGCACTCAACTAAGCTGCTATATCTACATGGGTTTTCGTACTCCGAGCTCACTCTGATACCTTTGTTTCTCGGAGCTCTGGCTCTCGTGCTCCTTCGTCCCTTCGGCTTCGGGTGAGATGAGCGGTTTTCCGCTCTGCTTTGCGTTAGCAGGAAGGAAGCGTGGATTGCGCAGGAAGCGCTGTCTTCCTTTGAACCTCTGAAGGTTCTCCCAGCCTTCCGCCCGGTCCCGTGCGCTTGGCTGGCCCGACCACTTTGGCCTGGGTTTAGTCTGTTTAGGAACAAGTGGAACATCCAGTGCTTTAACGATCCACAAAGTTCTGTGTATTTTACAGAATTTTTTGTGATAGAATAACACAGAACAGAGAAAATATGAAGTAGGTGGGAAACTATACAGGTTTTTTTTCTCATCCACTTGAGCTTTGGGTTTTGTGTTGGTCTGTCACATAAAATCCCAACACAATATATTGATGTTTGCGGTTTTAACTTGGCAAAGGGTGGAAAAGAACAAGTGGTATGAAAACTTTTACAAAGCAGTGTAAGTGCAGAAGTTTTGGAGTTTTGTTACTTAATGATTGCTGATAAAAGAAAAAAAACAACAACTGATAGTTACCTCTTCAGGGGCTTTCCTCTTTTGTTGTGTATCTGAGCTTGATTCAAAAGTAAGACTGTCATCCAACTCATTCATTTCCAGCACAGTCTTCTTTGGATTGGGAATCAGCTTGTGTCTGTCCTGCTGAGGCTCCCGGGACGTGTGCATGGCATAGGCGATAGTGGGTTTAGCGAAACTGGATTTAACTGTCCACAAAATGTTCAGACAAAGATTGTCACCCCATCAGTTAGTCCCTAAACGTCACTTGTGCAACGAGTGTTGCGTACCTGCAGCTGGTGCTGGGACCCGTGCTTTTTGTGTATGTAGGTAGTCCCCGGGGGAGATCAGGTTGCATCCTTTGAAAAGATCTTCATCAACGCACCAGGAGAAGGTAGATTTGACTGAAAATAAACATGCAGAATAAGACCCCTTTTTAAAATAACTGCTGATATAAAGTTTCTTGGACTTTTCATATTTGTTCACATAACAAGCATAAATATCCTTTGGGATTTTATGAAATGACCACTGCAATTCTATTGGGACATGTCTCAGCTCTGGGCACCAACGGAAACATTTAAAAAATGTTTTTTGCAAACATCAGTGTCCGGTCTTGGCACAGAATCTCAGTTGGATTTAGCTCTGGACTTTGACTGGGGAATATGCTTTGATCTAATCCATTCCTTTATAGATCTGCCTGTATGTTTAGGGTATTTGCTCCAAAGTGAACAACAGCCCCAATCTCAAGCCATTAACCGTCTTTATCAACTTTAACTTCCAGGATTAACCTCTGTTTACCTCCAGCCATCTTCCCTGACCGGATTCCTGACCCCTTTTGGACAAAAGTGTTGCCACGGCATGATGGTGCCACCGCCGTGTTAAACACAGGGGACTTTTCCTTTTCTAAATGAAGGATGGAATCCAGGGCTGTCTAAAGCTTTGGATATGATTTAGAACGTAACCCCACTTTCAGCTTTTCCACAATCACACCTGTCTGCTGTGGTCAGTGCATGTTATTTGGAGAGTATCAGAGCCTAAAGAGAGCAAGCACACTTATCTGTTTAAAAATATACCATCTTCCTCCTACTTCACAATTACACATTACTGTGGTTTGATCTATCATAAAATCCTGATACAAGACAAAAGATCGAGTGGTTTTAAACATGAAACATTCTTATTGTATTAAGCGATATGTAAGTGAACACTTGACACCGTTTTCCTCTGCAGCTAAAGGTCTAGAAGGAAACCTTTGCAAGAGACACTTTTTACAAGCAGGTCTGGCTCCTTGGGTTCAAGGTAAATAAAAACTAGCGCTGTTTTTGTTTTGTTTTTTACTTCCTCTCAGAGGAATCAGAGAGCCACTCACCTGTAAACAGTGCAGGTTGATGATCACAAGCGTCTCCAGTGTCTGCCTTCATCCTCTCGCGGTCCAGGCTTTCTTTGGCAGCAGATCGGACTCTGGCCTGAATTATGTGATTCTCCGCCAGCTCGGCCTGTTTTATGCACTGCTCATATTCACAACGAGCCTGTAAATGTAAAAAAAAAAAAGTCCATTCACCCTGTCATCCTGTTTTCAATGATTTCCACTGTATGGTTACCTGCTGCAGCTCTTTAACATATTTCTGATGATAGCTGCTCCTTCCTGCATTGGTTTTGATGAGGTTGGACAACACAGTGTCTTCCCCGATCATGTTCTTGTCGTAAACCTCTTTGAAAACGGCTGCTAAGACATGGGAAATGTCCTGGAATTAAAGAACGAGGAAGGAGACATTTCAACTACATTGCCACTCACTTTAACGATTTTCTTTCTTCGAGTTAAAACGTGCATTTGTCCTACTTGTGACGTTTCTGACGCAGGTCTGTGACTCTCCACCGGGGGTTCAACGATTCTCTCCTCTGTCATGTCTTCGCCTGCCAAACACAGCCCAGCTGTAGCTTGAAATTAAATTAAATTAAGCCGAGTTAATAAAGTTGCGGGCAAACCGCCCCGTTAGACTCGCAACAGCCGTTCACGACCACACAAAGTAGGAGCACCGAGGAAACCTTAGAGAACTAACTCTAAACACTTTTCACTAGATCCCGCTGCGCTGGTCAGCCATGTTTGCGTACGCGCGGTTGCCTAGCAACAACGGGTAATCGCTCGCTCCGGATCTGAAAGCGGCGCGAGCGCGACCTTTCGCTACACACGAGCGCGTTCCGTTATCGGGGACATCTGGATGTTTTTACACACTCAGTTTCATAGGAACAAATACAATTGGGGTGAAGAGAGCTGACATTTAGGTGAAACAATACAGGTTTATGGTTACTGAACTTCTTCTTAAATAAATAAAAACAACTTTGACGCAAAATGCAACAAACGGAACAGAAATAGGCCTTCCAAAACATTTTAGTATTTATTTATTTATTTATTTGAAAGGGACAGAGCATGTTAATGAACATACATGATAAGAATGTAAAGAGAGATTCTAGACACTTTCTCCATCGTGAATCGATGCAAATTGGAGCACTGTGAGTAGCTCCCAACCCTCTTGTGCAATGATCTCAACATTGATATTTGATCACAGCTTCCTCGAAGTAAAACTTTTTATATTTTTTTTTACAAACAAATATCAATGAATTAAAACAAAATTAACAAGGTATGATTTCATTTCAAACTGACATGAAATACAGTGTCAAGCTAAGAAATATATAACTTAGAATCAACTTGACTCTGGATTTCACAACGCTCACAATGCGCATACGCACGCAATAATGCAGTAAATTATAGTAAATGGAATAAAACAATAACTCTTACAAATGTAAATGTTCAGAAATGAAAATAAAGACAAATGATTAAACTAGAAAATATCATTATTAATACTTTACAAGGATTTTAAAACAAACAAGTTTAAACCAACAACTGTCAATAAATCCATTAATTAAAAAAAACAGTAAATAGGAATTCATAAAATACAAATATTTATTGATTAGAAAAACATACAAATTTTATAGTAACAGATTACAAAAATTTGTTTAAAAATTGTGAACTTAAATGTATATTTGAACTTGAAAATAAACCTGCAAGAACTTTCCTTCTTAACCTTGACAGAAACCAAGTTGCAGATAAATATTAGTAGAAAAAAATTATGATGCATGTTGAATTCTTCATCACATTTATATTTCATTAGTGTAGCTGATTCACTGATATACTTGAAACAAAGGTTGAATGTAAGTTCTTACAAATATAAACAGTTTCGTGCTGGTGAAGATTCTCAGTCATCCAGGTCATGGTCATTCCAAAAAAAGGTAAAAAACAAAGCAACTGGACTTGTTTTCCGTAGTTGAAGACGTTTCGCTTCCTCTCCCGGAAGCTTTCTCAATTCAAAAAGTCTGGAGTAATGATGAGTAACAAGCTTTATACCATACCAAACAAAGGCCTGTTATGGCTTAGATAACATGCAAATTCAACCGAAACAGGACCACCCCTTAGTAATGGTTTTAACGACTGCCCATTACTAAGGGGTGGTCCTGTTTCGGTTGAATTTGCATGTTATCTAAGCCATTACAGGCCTTTGTTTGGTATGGTATAAAGCTTGTTACTCCACATTACTCCAGACTTTTTGAATTGAGAAAGCTTCCGGGAGAGGAAGCGAAACGTCTTCAACTACGGAAAACAAGTCCAGTTGCTTTGTTTTTTACCTTTTTTTGGTATAAACAGTTTCCATTTGTGTTCAGCAGCGTTGAACACAAATGGTGCAGATAGTTACTGTAGAGTTGTCTTTTGTTTTCTATTTCAGTTCCATGCATACATTCTGTTTATATGTTGACTGCATAAATTGATATCATATATGGTTAAAAAAAATGCATACGCTGTACAGGGGAGCTGTTGGTAGCAGCAAGGTTTTAAATCCTTGGGTCTTTCTGCATGGAGTTTGCACATTCTCCTTGTACATGCATGGGTTCTCTCTGGCTTTCTCCCACAGCCAAAAAACATGAGGTTAATTGGTCCTTCTAAATTGCCCTTAGGTGTGAGTGTGTGTATGGTTGCCTGTCCTTTCTGATTTGGAATATGACTTATTAAGTCATTTCTGACTGCAGGAGAAGAAAGAGGAGGTGCTAGATGTGTGTGGAGAACCGATCTGCTGCTTGGGTCCGAACACCACAGGTAAAAAAAAAAATATTGCTCTCCAAACTAACACATCTGCGACTTACCAAACCTTAGAATGGCATAACTAGAAACCTCAAATTAACAACAAAAATTATTAAATTTAGTTATTCTATTAATACGGTGTTGATCCCTAAAGGATATTAATTAAAAAGTTGCTCTGTGTCATTCATTCAACCACACACACACACACACACACACACACGAGAAAGTTGAACCCAAAATGGAATGGGAGTGCTGAAGAATCAAAAGTCCGAAACATTTTATGAGAGAGCAAAAGTGTTGATTACACTTTATTTGGTAATTAATGTTTACTATCTATACTTTTTTCCTGCACTCAAGTGCCCCTTCGGACTAAATGCCACTGGACAGGAATGGAACTCCTGTAGCAGTCAGTAGGTGTGTTTGCATTGCAGATGTGCGCAAAACGTTGTTGATATTCTGCTAATAGCGAAAAAACACAACTTTGCAGTTCCATTGTTCCCATTAAATAGGAAAGGCATTTAAAGATTAGGTTGTCATGGGACTTGTATCATGCAAAAAACCCCAAAGAAAACTGTTTTGTGACATACACTGATTTCGATACGGTCAAAAAAACGCCTCATCCTAGCACAGAAGCTTTTATTCTGAAATTGGCATATTTCTTTTAAGTAAACTTGTTTTTGTAATTACAGTTAGAGCAATCTGATGGTCAGTGGAAACACAGCTAATGCTGGAGATAATCTGAAGAACATTGTGACGGAAAACACTGCTGTTGAGTTACCGTGCTGGGAAGAGGGTTTAGGGTTTGTGAAAAATTAAGGTGTGATGGTTGATCCTCGGTTTAAATTTGAAAAGCATATAAACCCTGTTATCAAAGCCAGTTTCTTCCAGCTGAAAACCCTTGCTAAATTAAAATGTTATCATCCTCTGTGTAATTTTGATAGGACTATCCATAAATGTATTACATTGCGTTTAGATTGTTGTAATTCTCTGTATTTAGGGTTGGATCAGAGCTCTTTGCAGCGATAGCAGCTTGTACAAAATGCTGCAGCCTGTCTGCTGACAAAAACAAGGAGTGAATCTATTACTTCCTTGACTGGCTTCCTGTTGTCTTTTGGGTGAAATTTAAGGTTTTATTGATTGTTTTTTAAGTATCTAAATTCTATGAGCCCATCTTACTTAGCTGAGCTCTGACAGACCTACACTCCACTCAATCCCTAAGTTCAGCCGACCAGCTTTAGTAGGATGTCCCTAAAGCCAAGTTAAAGACCAGAGGTGACAGATCCTTTTCTGTGGCAGCACTCACACTGTGGAACAGTCTCCCTGTTAAGCTCTCTCAGTCAACAGGTCGGTTTAAGTTCAGACTAAAAACGCATCTATTTTCACTGGACTTCAATACCAGATAAAAAACGGGAAAATTAGTGCTTCATTGATTTGAGTTCTTGGGAAATTGCTGCAACTACAATTAAGTATGTCTTGGTTTTTATTTGTATTATTATTTTTGCTATTTTATTGCTGTTTTTATTATTATTATTTTTAAATCAAACTTAGTTTAATTTATTGTTTTATCCTTTACCTACATGTGAGGTGATTATTGTAAAGCACTTTGGTCAGCTAAGGTTGTTGTAAATGTGCTTTATTAGTAATAAACTTACTTGTGTTTATTCTAAGAAGCAGGGACAGTCCCCAGAAGAGAGACAGCTTGTTAAGCATTTTCTATTAACTTTGATTTTCTTAACTTTAAGACCCATATTGACCTGGCACATTAAAACTTAAAATTCAAAGAAGGCACAATGGGCCCCTGGTAGACCGAACCTTGAGGCAGGGTGGAAATGATAATTTTTTGTTTTAGCTGAAAGTGATAGAATGAGTTTGGATGTGGTGCCAAGCATCAGCCCCTTTTGTGTTATCCCGCATCAGTTCCAGAGAAATCAGAGGACCTCACATTCATCCCACAGATACAGTAGACTCTTTTCTCCCTTCTCAGCTTTCTGACAGTCTCAGCTGTAATGCCAGGTCACAGCAGCAGCGGTTCAGTGTTTTTCTGCTGTAACATCTTGTCTACAGCGAAGCTGGGCTGTAAGTCGGACTTGAATTTTGCATCCAGAAACGCGTGGGACGCGGAGTACAAACCCAAAGGTGAACAAACTTGAATGCGACACTTTTAAAAAGGTCCAGAGTGCAGGTACTGTCGCCAGTACGTATAGAATCTGGCCTTTCTCGTTCTTTGACTACTGCATACTCTCGTGTTTCAGTCTCTCCCAGCAGTTACCGTGAGAATCCCTAAGCCGAAAACCACAGGAAGATTATTGGAAAGTGGGGCACTTGTTTGTGGAGGAGCCGAGAGGTCTGTATAGACTCCAGAAACTGAAACCCAGTTTGATAGTTTGAACATGTGACCTTCTCTTTGTCCGTCTGGACAGCACTGATGAGTCTCGCAGAGCAGACGGGAAGTTCGCTTGAATCGTGCAGCAGCTCGCCTTCCCAGTCCACTTCCTGAGCTTTCAAACCAAGAACATCGTGGCTAGTTGTAAAGTCTTTTCCTGTGAGCTTGAGTGAAATTCAACTGGCCTACAATAAGCACTGCAGGTAAAGAAGCTATCAGAGAGCAACAAAGTGCTGATAGATCCCGCATTTGGGCATACGTGTTTTAGAGCAAAATATGAGGTTCAATCTGGGGAGAAATGGCACAGTTTTGTAATGTTGTTGGCTCAGCTTTAAGGCCTTCACACAGACCGGCACCCAATGACATAATACAGTTCAGCACCTTGAAGAAATGTCTGATTTCATTCACAGCAAGTCAGCGATGGGGACCTGTAATGTCCAGTACGGCCAACAAAGTGTTGGCATCAGGAGTGGATAGCTATTGTTTTCAAGCAATACCCGGGGGGGGCGTCTGACATTCAGCACAGTGACATGCAGATACAGAGGATGTCTCGCCAAATTATTAGACAACATTTCCAGCTTTTGGTGGAGATTGATAGGCGTGTATCCTGCATTTCCCCCTCGTATGAGGCATCAGGAAGTGACTCAGTTTTCCAACTAACACGGTCCTGTGAAACAGATTTCTGAAAAATATGCAAACCAGCTCTGTAAAAAACAACTGCCCCCTAAACCTAATAAATGTTCACAACATGCATGCACTTGAGGGATTTTCAGCATGATTTGTCATTCTAAGGTCATGCCAGCAGATTTTAACCCACCACTGCAAAACCTAGGTTTTTTTTTACTGACCAATATTTGTTGAACAATTCCCAGGTGGACTTGTTGCTGTACTTTGCATTATATATGATAACATAATTTATAGGGCTAGACGATAATTCAATAACAATATATATCGATCGACAGATGTATATCGATGATAGAAAAAAGGGTCAGTAAAAAATTCAATAGAATAACAGTTTTCCTTTATTTTCCATTCTAGCCATGTAGGTCAATATTACATACTCCCAACCAATCACAACGCAGATCCAGGAACCAAGCTCCGCCCCCTTCGCAGAGTTCAGAGAGCATATGTTCTTTTTTTGTTTTTGAAAAACTTACAGTTTTGGTAAAACGTTGGTTGAATAAAGGGTTGAGTTTGAATTTAGTGTTTGTGTGTTCTGTATCTAAAAATAGGTCATTAAGCAACAGTATAAAATGGTCAGGGTTGCACTTAAAATATATGTTTTCTATTTGTTGATAATTATCGATATTGACCAATAGGATTTCTATTTTATCGATGCGGTTTTTTTTCTATATCGCCCAGCCCTAATAATTTATGGTTCCATCAACTATGGCATGACATCAGACCGTCGCTCTACCGCCTCAATCTTTGATGTTCCAGTGTTAGTTGTACGCTAGATGTCCAAAGAATATTTTCCTCGAGGTCTTGGGGATCGTTCTGTGTCTGTGTGTTCTTGTGTTTGTATCTGGGTGAGAAAGTCCTCACTTTTATTCTGGGCTAGGGGTTTTGTTTAGGACTAAGGTGTCAATTAGGTTTAGGTTGGGTTAGGCTATAAAAAGGGTTGAAAATGAATGGAAGTCAATGGAAGGCGTTTTATCTATCCGGATAAATAAATTTGCACAATCTAGATAGCAGCAACAATGTATTCGCATTGCGGGCGCCATCCTCACCAGGTTCCACAAGAATAGACCCTAACATCAGTGACTTGTCAAGCTAAGAAATGTTAACATAATCTCCACATTCCTGACTAGTGAGGCAAGTTTCCACATCCACAGATCTCCCTTTACATGAAGTGACTTGGTCAAATAAACAAATCACAGCACAGATTTTCTACACCATGTTTATCCATCATTGCTCATGTGAAATATTTAAAAATGTAATACCCATATTCTTCACAAAGTAAGAGAATGACAACAGTTTTTACTGACTATTACCCGAACCACAACTTTCCAACACTTACTGTAAACAAGGCAAATCACCAAATTTAGAGGAAGTTTCATCAGTTTGTCCAATCACTGAGCAGCGTTTAGTCAGTTGGGTCTTCAGAAACTTTCACCTTCATTATTATTATTTTTTGACACGATCACTCTCCACAGCTTCAACTTGGAGCTGTTTCCTGTCAGTAAAGCAGAAACCCTGCAGCTCCTTGTTCTTCAGGGTTGATGGTCTATAAGCAGTTTTCTGGTGGAACTCTGGGAAGTTTTAAAATGGCTTTTGTGGACATTATTGAGATTATTGCCAATCAAAAACAGTGGATGGGAAGATGTGATTATGAACAATTTTAGGGGTTCGTCTAGTTTCATTAAGGGGTCATTAAGGTGGTCAAATCTGGTCCAGGTTATAATGTTCATCATCAATTCTTTTAAGAGGGAGCCGGAAAATAGCAGAGAGGAAACTTTGTTTAGTTTAGATTGGGGTTAGGGTTTGGTACAGTGCTCCAGCAGGTAGTATAGGAAAGTTTATATGGTTGATGAACTGCAGATGGTGATAATGTGTCGAAAGAGTCAGGTCAAAAACAAACGTTCCTGGAGCAGCTGATGTGACTTTTGTAAAAGGTTTGAAAGGTGACTGAGTCCACCTGGAGAACTGAAGACAGAAAAATCTGGATTTGGGAGATTCCATGGATGGTTTACACTGAATCCGATCCTTGTTTCGTTTTCAAATTCAGATTTACTCCATATGTTCAGTTTGAAGCCGAATGTGGGGTTCTGTTGAAGTTGGTCTTCTTCTTGGTCTCAGGTTGGTTCTACTGAGAAGTTCTTAAGACGGTTCTTGGGTTCTTCAATTGTATTTAGTGCAATATTAAAATGAGCTGGTTCTATGAGTTATCCATCTAAGCAAAACAGCATTGTTGGGTGTTTTTCTTGTTATTTCTGCGTGACACAACAAGCATTTTAGGAAGCTATCAAGCTATTCAGCAGCATTTGATTAGTATTTCTACTATCCCAGCAAAGTGTGGATGTTTTTGCTGCATCTTTCTTCTGATTCTGGTTGCACAACAACCTCTCAGATCCTGTAATTATTTCTTGTGGAAACTTCCTGGAAACCTAAAATAGGACCAGAATTCCCTTAAAGAATGCACTAAGTATGTTTATATAATCCTTACTCGTTCTCTCTCGTTCTTTCTCTCTTTCCCTTTATCTCATGCACCATTTAATTGTGTTTGTTGCTGCTGTAACTGTTTGATATGAGGGATCGCTGCAAATTCAGGCGACTGTTCTCTGTGGCTGCACGCTTTTTCAAGAGGAGTGAATGCTGCAGGTCAAAGACTCGCTGCAAACTGCTGGGTTTCCTTGAATAGAAAACTTTTGACCAATCTGTCTGTATGACTTGATTAAATTGACTTTGTAAAATGCCTTAGGATGACGTGTTAATGTTTGCTCTTAGTTTCTATTCTCCCATGTCCATTTTGTTTCTACATTTTATTTCTACTTGCTCTTATTCTGTTTTATTTTCCTATATTTTAATCATGTAAAGCACTTTGCATTGTCTCTGTACTGAAATGTGCTATACAAATAAAATTTGCCATGTGTTGTGAATTGGTGCTATGTAAATAAAACTGAATTGTGGATGTTGGTGGCTAGATCACCCGTTTTGGTTCTTTTGAAACAATTTAACTCCCATTTTCTTTGCGTGACAAACAACATTTTTGCATGCTTCTGTTAAATCCCAGGAGCTAAAAGTGTCAATAAGGTCCATAAAGGATTCAATGCAGTCTACCCGATCCTGACCCACTCCAGGAAGCAATGAAAAGAGGAGTTGCTCTCAATTTTAAAGTGTTTGTAAGATATAAACAACTCTGAATAAAACAAAAAACCGATTAAATGGTGTTGTATCTGTTTATATGTATTGTTTTGATGTGTATGTTATCTCTTTGTGACTGTTAAGAGCTTTGTACAAATGTGCTTTATAAATAGTCATTATTATTATGATTATTATATAATCATATATCATAATAATAATAATAATAATAATAATAATAATGAAAGTACAGCTGTATTTTTCAGACCGCTCATTGCTGTTCCTCAGCACACCATGAGATGTCATCGTCAGCTCAGTGACATCCAGTGGGGCAAAAAACTTAGAAAGACTTAGAAAGATGAGAGCTCTGTAATTTTCATCGTAAGTAAACTTTAACTATGAGAGACACAATGTGAAAAAAAATTCCAGGAAATCACATTGTATGATTTTTAAAGGATTTATTTGTAAATTATGGTGGAAAATAAGTATTTGGTCAATAACAAAAGTTCAATAACCTTGACTGCAGGCTGAGTTTTCGCGGTATTTGTGTGCTCACAAACACACGAGAATCCATCCTGCACCGCTCCCGCTTCAACCGTTCGTGTCCGAACCAAAAAGGGTTCGGCCAATCAAGCAGCATTATTGTGGTTTAAGGCGGGACATGCCGCTGCGACAAAAGCAGGAGCGGCTGAACAAACAGCCAAAACAAACATGGCAGTAAAGGAGGACGCATGCGTAATTGCTGCTATCACATCTGTTTTGTAAGAATTCACGATTTCTTCTTTAATAGTAGAACAGCAATAAAAGCCTTGATTAGCTTAGCTTTTGTGGTTTCTCATAGCACCTGCTGCTTAAGTTTTAATTTAATACGGTGATTGGCTAAAACTAACCTTTGGCAGACGGGCACTAGGTGTTGCTTTGCCCAATCAGCTCAGAGAGTTCTCACTGCAAAAACGAAAGTAAAAATAAGTAATATTTTCTTAAAATGAGGGTATTTGTCCTTGATTTGAGCGGGTAAATAATATGATCTGCCAATGGAATAAGACTGTTGCTCTTAAAACAGGAACAACTCATCTCCATTGTCTTATTTCAAGTGCAGGATAATTATCCTATTTTAGGGGTCAGAAAACTCATTCCATTGGCAGATAATTATCTGCTCAAATCTAGGACAAAAACACAAATTTTAAGAACATTTTGCTTATTTTTAGATCCGTTTTTGCAGTGCTGCTTAATGTCTGTCTTTTCCCCAAACGGATTCAATGGTAGCAGTCCCCGATTGATAACGTGCAGAAC
Organism: Fundulus heteroclitus; assembly: GCF_011125445.2. Taxonomy (NCBI): domain Eukaryota; kingdom Metazoa; phylum Chordata; class Actinopteri; order Cyprinodontiformes; family Fundulidae; genus Fundulus; species Fundulus heteroclitus. Next base: position 13,691,430 of record NC_046381.1, read on the forward strand.
TAGAGGGCTACACATTATCAATCTGGCTGGCCAGGTTAAAAGTTCAACTCAATGCTTTGCAGCATAAACTTTGTTGGCAATGACAGAGGTCAAACTTTTCCTGTAAGTCTTCAGCAGGTTTGCACACACTGTAGCTGGTATTGTGGCCCATTCCTCCATGCAGATCTCCTCTAGCGCAGTGATGTTTTGGGGCTGTCGCTGAGCAACACGGACTTTCAAAATTTTCTATGGGTTGAGGTCTGGAGACTGGCTAGGCCAATCTAGGAGCTCAAAATGCATTTTAAAGAGCCACTCCTTCGTTGCTCGAGTGGTGTGTTTAGGATCATTGTAAATGGTGGAAGACCCAGCCATTTTCCATGTTCAATGCTCTCACTGATGGAAAGATGTTTTGGCTTAAAACCTCACGATACATAGCCCCATTCATTCTTTCCTCAACACGGATCAATCCTCCTGTCCCCTTTGCAGAAAAAAAAAGCCCCAAAGCATGATGTTTACACCCCCATGCTTCACAGTAGGTATGGGGTTCTTGGGATGCTACTCAGTATTCTTCTTCCTCCGAACACGAGTTGAGTTTACGCCAAAAAGTTCAATTTTTGGTTTCATCTGACCACATGATCTGACCAGTGGTGTTCTGGATCGTGCTCTCTGGCACACTTCAGACGGGCCTGGACATGTACAGGCTTAAGCAAAGGCACACGCCTGGCACTGCAGGATGTGAGTCACTCTCGGCGTATTGTTACTGATGGTAGCCTTTGTTACTTTGGTCCCAACTCTCTGCAGGTCATTCATTCATTAGTTCCCTCTGTGTAGTTCTGGGATTTTTGCTCACCATTCTTATGATCATTTTGACCCCATAGGATGAGATCTTGCTTGGGGCCCTAGATCAAGGGAGATTATCAATGGTCTTGTATGTCTTTCATTTTCTTACAATTGCTCCCACTGTTGATTTATTCACGCCAACCAGCCAACTCTTCCCAGCCAAGTACAGATCTACAGTTTTCTTCCTGGTGTCTTTCGACAGCTCTTTGGTCTTGGCCATGATTGAGTTCGGAGTCTGACTGTTTGAGGCTGTGGACAAGTCTCTTTTATACAGATAATGAGTTCAAATAGGTGCCATTAACACAGGTAACAAATGGAGGACAGAAGGATGGGCTGTTCGAAAGTATTTTAAACAACAGTTTACAGAGACTCAAACATAGAGCGTTTCAGCTCAAAAAGCAACTTGCTGCACATACGTTTAATTAATCTCATGTACTGCAGCAAACTGGGGCCTTTGGGTGAGCTGCTTAATCCAATAATTTTGGTTAAAAAAAAGATTGACTCCACAGGTGGCCATGACCCAAAACAACCCACGGGATGGGTCTGCATGTCTGTGAGACAAGCCTGTAAATTCTTTATAACACTCCCAGTTAACAAATTCGAAATGAAAATACGCAAAATCCTCCGACAACCAAGTAAGAATCTGCTGGTGTTGGTATTTAAATGCTTACACACGGATTGCAGTCGGTGGCCTGGAAAATCTGAGGCATGCAAAGCGTTTAACAAAACACATTCCCCTTGGTGTCACGTAAAAAAAAATAAATAAAAAGGGGTCATTGCTTGAAAAGGCGTAGTTTTAGTCAACACGCACATGAAAGTCAATGGCTCTTGTCGCAGAGGCCAAGATTCCTGAGGCACCCGAAACAAAATCTTTGCTTGTCCTGATCAGCTCAAGTGGGATTCACAAAGAGGGGAATTGTTGAGCTTATTTTGCACCGCTTTGAGGTTTGCCATTTACTCTTTATAGTAAATGTCAAAGCTCTTTCATGTTTTACTTTTTAAAAACATGCATAGGCATTGAATTCCAGACATTTTAAAGGATTGATGCAATGAAATGGCTTGTGGTTATGCGGAAGACTTGTGAGGTGGAAGTACAAGAACAACAAGAAAAGGCAGGTCAGCACCAACTCTGAGCAACACCTAAACTGAATCAGATCAACCTCCAGACTCCTCAGAATAAAACCTTGGTGTGACATTACGTTTACGGTATTAAAACGCCAACTCGACACCAACTTAAAAGGTTTTTCCTGCATTTTTAAATGCTTATTTGCAGGCTGTGTTGATTAAATTCCTCCTGAGGGTGCAGCTTCCATTGGCAAAGACGGGGAAATTATGAGCGCCCTGAGAGACAGAGAAAGACTTGTCAAACTGGTGCTCCAGTGGGTGTGGACAAACAGGGCTGGAATTAAGTGTGCGCTGTGTAGGCTGGCCCAGAGAAGGGTGGGAAACAGGGAGGATTTTCCTCATAGACGGGTCAAACTGCTGGGATATTCCTACTGAAGCAGCCAGAACGGTGCAGTGGAGACGAACCGGAGTTTCCCCTGCTGTGGATGGTGATTGTTTTTTTTATCTGGAGACAGAATGGAAACAAACGGGAAGGCTGGGAGACATGGTGAGTCCGGCAGCGATGGTCAAACTGTTCATCGCCTCATTACACTCAATGTCTGGTATGTCTGGTACAAGTTATGACAGTGCTTGAAATTTTTTTTCCTGCGATTCCTGTGCGGACGACTGCTGATTTCAGAGCCTTGAAACAGAATAATTTGTGCTTTTTGTGGCATCTGAGAGACTCTTAAAAATATATCGTCCTTTTCTTTTGCTTCCCCCATTTTGTCACCTTTCACAACAACTTTTTTTTTTAGCAAGAATCAAAAACATCATGCAGCTAATGTGGACAAATCACATCTGCAGAATTACAGGCCAATCTCCAACCTTCCATTTATCTGTAGAATTATTGAAAAAGCTGTGTTTCGACAGTTAAATAGCTCAATGATATCCACACAAATACAGACTGCGTAAGAATCACAGTGCTAATTCTGTTGGACCTCAGCACAGCATTTGACACTGTTGACCATGATATATTATTAAACCGACTGGAGAGCTGAGTCGAACTGTCGAGTAAAGCACTCAATTGGTTCAAATCCTACCTAAAGAACAGGGATTTATTTGTGTCAATAGGTAACTCTCATCAGAGCGGATCAAAGTCCTTTGTGGGGTACCCCAAGGTTCAATCCTTGGACCCCTTCTATTCACTATCTATATGCTCCCACCAGCTGAGGTTATAACAAGAAACAAGATTAATTACCATAACTACGCAGATGATACACCGCTCTACATTATGATGTCACCAGGTGACTCTGAACTCATCCATGCTCATAACAAATCAATGCATGAATGTTGCCGTCTCCAGCTGAACAGACACAAAAATGAAGTTAGTACCTTTGGACGTAAAGAGGAACAAACTAGAGTCAGCACGCAGCTTCAGATATTACAACTACAAACTAGTGACCAGGTTTGAAATCTGGGTGTAGTGACAGACTCAGACCTGAACCTTCAAGGACACATAAAGACAGTTACAATCACCTGAAGAACATTTCCAGGATTAAAGGACTGACGTCCCAACGAGATCTAAAGAAACTCATCCATTTGTTTATCTTTCTTTAGTTGTATTGATTACTGCACTTGGGTAGACCTGTGTCCTCACAGGGGTCTACCTAAAAAAATCAATCAGACAGCTTCAGCTGATCCAGAACGCTGCTGCTCATCTTCTCACTAAAACCAGGAAGCTAGAGCACCTCACCCCAGTTCTAAAGTCCTTACACTGGCTCCCTGTAGCTCACAGAATAGACTTTAAAATAGGAATTTTAGTTTATAAACCACTGAACAGCTAAGCACCAACATACATTACATACCTCTTGTTGCTGTATCAACCATCCAGCCCACTCAGATCTTCTGTTTTTTTCTACTCTGCATACCCAGAATCAGAACCAAACATGGAGAAGCAGGATTCAGGTCCTATGCTTCACAAATCTGGAACAAACTTCCAGAAAACGGCAAGACAGCCAAAACAGTCTTGATTCATTTAAATCAGAGGTCATCTTGAAAATGAACGAGTAACACTTCAGTATCACTCACAAAAGGAGCATTTTGTTTAATTACTTTGTCCCCATGCTTAGCTGGTATTAACCTCTGAGCTCCAGAAACCAGAAAATAATTTAAATCCCACATCTCACCATATGCACCATTGTTCAATGTTTTGGATATTTTGGGGATGTTATTCTGAAGCTAGGTAAATAAATAAAACCAACAAGGTAAAAAGCAAACAGATTTAAATAGATTTTTATTACCTTTATTGTGTACAAATAAGACCACGGCAATAAAAAAGGGGGAAAAACAACAACAACAAAAAACTTTGGACCATTCTGTAAAATTCTAATAAAAATATAACGATAAAAATAAAATATTTGAAGGACTACAATATGACTAAAGTGATATCCAGAAAAGTCAACAGCATCATAGATGATGTCTCCCAACTTAAAAAGCTTTATGTTAGACACTACTACTTGGTAATTTAAATGATTGAACAGCTTTCCATTGAGATATCTATAAATCTATAGAAATGATTTAAAGTGACTTTTAATAATCTTGTTGGCACTCGCCAAAATTCTGGGTTTTATTGATCAGACGTGGTTAAAGGAGTTTTCTCTATAGTGTATAAATTGTTTTAACTGCTTTTGGAGCTGACTATTTCTGTTGCATTCACCGATTGTAAATTATCAGCTCTACAGCAGTGCATTGCCTGATCAGTAACTTAATTGTTGAGTACAAAATGTGGTGAGCAGCTAGCAGGTTTTTTTGTAGCAGAGGAGCTATTATAGTCACTATAACCACTACTAAAATAGCCAATGTGTGCTGACGCTTAATTCTGTAAATTCACACATTATTTAAACGCCATTGTTCTCATATTATGAGCGTTAAGAAACATAATAAACCTCATAGCGATTACTGTGAAGCCAATATAACAACAAATAACAACAAATATAACTCCAGTGAATCTCAACTAAAAATGAGCGATGTGGATATATCATAATGCAGAGATCATACAAATAAGCTATTCTTAAAATCTTAGATATTTAAATATATCAACCTGGTTCGCTTTCAAACAGCACAGATTATGTCATAAAGCATGTAGCAATATTGAAGAGGAAAATCCCTTTTAACAGGAAGAAACCTCCAGCAGAACCAGAATCAGTGTGAACAGCCATCTGCCACGACTGACTGGGGATCTGAGAAGATAAAGCGCAGACACGAAAGGAATAAAGAAGCACTGATCCAGGAATACTTTCTATGTTAGAGAGGGTAAAAAAATAATGCAAAATTGGAGAACAGTGGGAGAATACAGAAAACACTACAAATCACTATGTTTTACCTGAACTTATCTAAATGACAGATTTTGGTTAAAAGAACAGTTTTGGTTTTATAGAAATTCAGCAACCTTCTACCTTGGGTTTGCAAAGGTGTTGTCATGTGATGTAACTGCTCAAATATGGTATATGTGAATGTTTTCCGCGTCTTCGTCACATTGCGAAACCTTAAATGGCTCTTCATGTACGTATTCATATTTCTGGTGAAACATGTGAACGCAATCTTGAGCAAACCGACCTCAAATGCATTTTAGATTACTGCCACGCGGTGGCGCCATTCCACGTCTCCTGCTGTGGGTTTGTGTTGAGTAACAAACGCTGCCTGCGGCTTGATTTCGACTTTTGGAAAGAAAACGGAACACCACGTCCCAGTTATTTCATGTGTACACTATTTTTAAGGACAGTTGATTTAATTAGACGAGAGAAATATAAACAAAAACCCTCTTGAGAGAGAGAGAAAGCAGGAAAGAATCAAGCACCTGTGTGTGGATCTTTCCCAGAGGCTAAAAAGCCAATAAATGCATTTTTTTTTTAGAATAAACTTAGTGAAAACGTTATGGTTCCCTGCGCCGTCAGTTTTTTCTCTGAAGGACCAGCTCACCACTCGCTTCGATATAATGTGGCTGCTATAAAACTCACGAAGACCCGCCCCATGAGGAGAGAGGGTGAAAAAAAAAAAAACTGTCTCCCTGCTTTTTTCCCCCCCTTTCTTTCACACACAGACATCGCGGAGTCGTACTCCGCGATGTCCTGTTTCCGTTTACGTCCGAAAAGGACAAACTCGGAGGAGCAGGTATGGCAGAACGGCCTGAAAAAGGTCGCGCAGGACAATGGAAAACTCCTGGGTAAGTCCGCTGTTTTACAGCTGGCCGTTTGGTGCCAGAGGCGCGGACTGTGGCGCGCGCTTTGGTTGTTTGGACACAAACAGGCGCGCGCGTGCAGGAGGGTTGTGTTTGGAGAACTTAGATTGGGGACGCACGTTCCTTATTATTATTATTACACCTCAGTAATCCGGCGTGGCCACATCTGTGTTTGTTATGTAGCTTTAACGCACGCGTATGCAAATGGTTCTTCGTCGCCTGGAGCGACGCATTCTTGCAGAGGTTTATTTGTTTTATTATTATTTTATTTTTTTATCTCGCACGTTAGACAGACACCGCCAGCTTGAGACGTGGAAAACAAACACGGGAAAACGGCAAGTGCGCTCAGTGTGAATCCTCTGTTTTTGTCACTAAATCCATGGGCTGTCCACTTCGTCTGTCAAGTCGCTTTTGACTATTGCCAATTTCAAATTCCAGTTTTCTTTGTGGACTCACCTTCCAATCCCGATTCCGATGTAACACATACAAGAGGAAAGTATGTGTAGTCATCCAAAAGGAAATTAAGAAATCACAAGGTTAAGTCTAGAGGATGAACATTGAAGTATAAAAGCTCAGACAGTACCTGCGTTTAAGAGAAACCTACTGTATGTAGGTGTGCTGAAAGACAGGGACAAGCTTGTCATCTAAGGACATGATTAGAAAAACATTCAAATCTGAACTTTTTCCCAACTTGAGTCAATACTTAGAACAAACTCTTGTCTCTTCTACCTTTGAAGCCCGTTCTTCATCGTGGATTGGATTCTGTTAAGAACAATTTGTAAGTCACTTCTATAAAAATTGTAGGTTTGGACTTTGACTGGGCCATTCTAACACAGTAATTTGGTGTGAGTTAACCCATTGTCCCAAATTGGTTTTGGAAGACTATAAAGAATCAAATTCTCCTTGTACCTGTAGGGTTGTCCTGCTGGAAACCTCCACTCCAGTCTTTTTTTCTGTCTCTAGCGGGTTTTCTGCCAGGATTCTCCCGTATTTAGCTCTATCCATGTTCCTTTAAACTCAGCTTCCCTGTCCCTGCTGAAGAAAAACATCCACACACCAGGGTGCCGCCCCCACCCCGTTTCACAGTCACGTTCAGAATGACAGCATGTTGCCTGTGGGCCAAAACATTCAGTTTTGTTGTCATCTGACCGGAGCACCTTCTTGGACATGTTGGCCTTGCCCCCACATGGCTCACTGCCTAATGCAAATTAGTTTTTATATGGCTTTAATTCACGGTTGTCACAGTAAAGAGGGCTGACAAATGCTTGTCACCCTGTTAAATTGTTTGTCGTAAAAACTTTTGAAAACCATATATGCTTTCCCTTCCACTTTTCAATTATGCAAAACTTTGTCACTGTGTTACAAGTAAAATGCATTAGAACGTAGCAATTGTAACATAGCACAAACACATGTTCAGGGGATGATTAGTTTTGTAAGGAACTGTAGGTAAATAGTTTCTAACATGAATCAGCTAAAATAGTTTTACTCTGATCTTAAACAACTTCAAAGGTAAAAATCAAATTGCAGAGTAAGTGTGGGTGACATTTTTCTTGTAATTCTAGAAAACCAACCGTGCTTTATTCTTTCGTGTAATTCTCAGAATCTTCCTGCCCTAGCTTGCCTCGCACGGTATAAACACTAAGCAGGGATCCTGATCCGCCATGCTTTCCGTCTGAAACCAATTACTCAGCTTTCAAAGAATCGTCCATGACTTTGGGTGTGGGCCGTGCTTTCTGGAACTATTTTTTTTCTTTTCTCGGAACAATAAAACACGCTCGTCTTCTGTCCTGCCAGCTGTAAAGTGACTGAAACAAGCCGAACGCCACAATGAGAGGATATGTTGAAACCGAGTCCTCGGTGCTTCCAGAGAAATCAGGGCCTCATAAATCACCCGAGAGAGTCTGTGGTACGGTCCGTGGGAAGGGGCCTGTTGCGTACTCTTGCATGCAATATGATAGAGTTTCAATGGATTTCAAGTGTTTTCTCCTTGAAAACTGTGGTTTATGTAGCTGGCATTATAGATTCCCATTGTACGCTGTAGACAACTTGATAAGAATGAATGATTGTTTTAAGTCCGCCTTGCAGATCACAGTCCCACCCAAAATACTAAGAATGCTCTACCCCGTGTTATTATGGTTTCATACAGAGCCTTTGGCTTATGAATCACTCTGATAGCATACACTTTCCCATGTTTATTGCTTTGCAGGAATGATAGCTTTCTGCAAAGTTAGGCTTTGCACTCTGTAGCAGTGAAACAGCAAAGTTTCTGCACTGTGGCTGCTCATCTCTACTCTGGGATGAGGGAGGCAGCTATGCCTGTGTTGGTCAAGGGCTGGAGAATTAATCACATTTGCAATATAATCGTAATTTTAAGAAATGCAATTTCCAAACGGCAGAGTTCTTGAATTTGTAAATGGGCTATGTAACAGTTAATGGATAAGACATGTCCTTTAGGTGTCTGTAATATTTTTAAAGGGAACTTGCCTCCACATGGAAGGGAAACAGAGTTGCAGCAGTGAGATAATGAAATGTTATTATTTGTTTATATCATCATACTTTTTTCATCAGAAACTTTCAGAAATCTCACCATAGCATTAGGTACCAGTCAAACTGTTTTATACATATACTTGTTTGTTCAACAAGGATTGATGTTCAACTCAATTAAAAGCTACTCTCTTGAAAAACCATATTCTGATTAGTAAAAACAGTTAGATTTATTGTTTTAAATATTCCTTGGCTGGGGGCTGCACAGTGGACGAGTAGGTAGCACTGTTGCCTTGCAGCAAGAAGGTCCTGGGTTCCAGTCCACTCTGGGTCTTTCTGCATGGAGTTTGCATGTTCTCCCTGTGCATGTGTGGGTTCTCTCCAGGTACACCGGCTTCCTCCCAGAGTCCAAAAACATGACTGTTAGGTTAATTGGCTTCTCTAAATTGTTCTTAGGTGTGAGTGTGTGCGTGAATGGTTGTTTGTCGTGTTAGTCTCTGTGTTGCCCTGCGATAGACTGGTGTCCTGACCAGGATGTACCCCGCCTCTCGCCCAGTGAATGCTGGAGATAGGCATCAGCACCCCCAGCAGGGATAATTGCAGTTATGGTTGAAATATATTGCATTTTAGATTTTTGGCAAAATCGTACAGCCCTATGTAAGTTCTTCTTGGGCTCCCGTGTTCTGGGGGCCCTTTCGAATGTCCTGCTCTCTGGTTTCCCTTGTGTCTGCCTCGGCCCTCTGGGGTGAGGATCTTTGGCTCCTTACAACCACTATTGAGCATTTTTCTGACGGATAAACCTTACATATACAAGCACACTCATAAACACCCACAGGTGCTTGTTTCCAGGTGTTTACAGATACACTTCTATACAGATAAACACTATAATTAGCTTTGGCTGTCACTAAAAACATCTTGTATTAAACAGTACTGCAGATTTTTCAGTGATGTTATCAAAGGTGTTGGTTGTTTGTACCTGTTATACTTCAGTTTGTTTTGTTGTTCTTTCTATTTCTCTTTTTGCAGTTGTAGAAGCAGACTCAGCAGATGTTATCTTGCACTCTCTTTTTCCACTACACTATTTTTGTCAAATTCTTTCCCATTTAATATTTTGCCTTACCTTTCTCCCTTCCATTTTTCCTCTTTTACCTTTCCTTTTCTGTGTCCACTGAATTTAAATAATCCCAAAATAATGTCCAAAAAGAGCACCAAGGTAAATCTGTTGGGGTCTCTCTGGGACTAAGAATGCAATTCTGAGTGCTACCCTGCTAGACAGGGCACATAGAAATGATAAAACAAATACTTTGTTTTACTAAAGCACAGCCATCAACAAAAATGTTTTTGATAATGTGTTATAAAGACAGAGAAATTCAAATTAGTACACCTAAAACTGAATGCCCCCACATTTTCAAACAAACTAGCCGTATAACAAGCCAGTCTGAAGTTTATAATTTAACTGTTTACTTCCACACAGGGAAAGGCATGTTATAAATATGTTACAAATTGTACGCTATCTTTGGGTACAATTTGGGTACAAAAAGCCCCATTGTGTAAGATTTTCACACTGCCGCACTATCTAGTGATGCGCTAAATGAATTACAAGCAACCTCGCCGTTAAGCACGTAATAACTACTAGAGAGTAAATGAATGAATCATAAATGTGTCAACACTGCCCTGGATCTAACCTGATGCCAAAAATAAACTTCACTGTTACATTGAATTAACTTACCTGTCCAACGAAAAGTCTGCAACCTGGCATCCATTTTAAATCCCTGCTCCCTCATGAATTGTCTCCACCTGGTAGTAATAGCTGCGCCGATATAGACTCTCCTTTTCTCTTGGTTATTACTTCTTTTTCTTTTCTTGGTTACTTTATCTTCTCTGTCGCTGGGCAAAGAGGATGGATGGTCCTCCATTTCAGCAGAAAACTGCAAATAGAATGATCTACGGTCGTCTTTGCTTGTTTATAATCATCCTCCGCTGACAGCATGTCTTCATGTAGAAGACAGATAGTAAAAACGTGTATGTTTGGCTAGGGCTGGACGATAATTCGATAACAATATAAATCGATCGATAGACGTGGGGTGCGACAGGAAAAAACAGGGTCGATAAATGTTCGATATACAAACAGTTTTCCTTCCTTCCTTCCTTTCAGCCTATCATATTAGTTGATGCTACAGTCACTACTTCCTGTCAACCAATCGTAATCGCGGACCCAGGCACTCCGTCACAAAGCGCCGCGCTCTCAAACCACAACACAGAGCACGTGAATATGTCGCAGCAAGGAGCAGCGGGGAAAACTGTCCCAAAACGGGGTTTTACTAGTTCGCCAGTCTGACAGAAATAAACCAGTGATTTGTAAAATTTGCAAGGAACACAGATACAGATACACTTCTATACAGATAAACACTATAATTAGCTTTGACTGTCACTAAACACATCTTGTATTAAACAGTACTGCAGATTTAAACCGGTAAAAACAAAGTCTGGTAACGCAACCAACTTGTTTCATCACGTAAGCCGCTCAGCCGCTCACACGCAGCAGCGCGAGCCGTTTTAGCCCCGCGCGACTCCGCGTCATTTTCTTAGGAATTTTATGAAACTTCTTCCAAAACAAAGCAGGTACAGCAGCTAAACTGGGCTCCCTTCTCTGTGATAAAATGACAAAGCGTCCAAGCCGCATAAGGACATCACGCATGCAGTAACATGCTTCATAGTGAGGAACACGCTGCTGTTGTCTGCAGCTGAAAAATCTGGCTTCAAACAACTACTCGCCACTCTTGATCTGAGATATAAAGTTTCAGGGACGCAAGTTTTTCTCTAACAGCGCTCCCTAAATTGAGCAACGAGTGCCTGAGAATCAGTGAAAAATGAGCTGCAGTCTGTGTCTTCCCACGCCGCAACCTTGGACCTCAGCCCTGCATCAGCCTCTCAATTATGAAAACTGAGAAGTAACTAGTGTACTATTCCCACCTAAATAGGCTATTTTATTTATTTATTTGGTATATTTATTTTGGTCACTTTTCTGGTCACTTTAGTTTATTCTTTGTCAGTATTTAATAACATAACTCAGTTCTCTTAAGTTATTTTTCTTTAAAAAAAATCTGTTATGGTTAAAAAAGTTGGTTGAATAAAGATTTAATTGGAATTCTGTGTTTGTGTTCTTTAAATCAAATCATTTAGCAATATCATAAAATGTCCAGGCAGAGCTGCACATAAAATATGGTTTTAAATATTTTCAATAATTATCGATATCGATCAATATGCATTTTTTTTTAAATCAATAAGCTTTTTTTCTATATCGTCCAGCCCTATGTTTGGCCCCTTTCAGCTACTGAAATCAGAAATGGCGACGCAACATGGTGGTTGCACGACACCTATGTATTTATAAACTACTAATTCTAAGTAATGAGAACGCTTTAATTTTTGATGTGATGTCATTAGACTGTGCCAGAATATATATTTATAAAAGCAATACTTGATGTTTGCTAATTAAATGCCAAATTAGTTACACATTGTCCCTTTAAAGTGTTTCATGATGGACCCAAGTGGTCTCTTTTTTGCAAATCAAAAAGTCACATGACTTTAACAGAAGCTGCATCGTCCACCATTCATGCCCCATAGACAAAGTAAACCTTGATTATTAAATCTTTCACCAGTGGTGTTGCTAGCAGTCCCTATACATTCTAAACAAACACCTACATTCAAACAACTGTTTTATCTATTCAACAGAGTCCTTATAAATGACCAATCCAATGTTCATTTATACACAATAACTTTGAGAAGCAAGTAGTCTGGGAATTTTTTCCCCCTATATAACAACAGCTTTGTCTCTGCACGCTCTGCAGTGTGTTGCAACTCCATCTGTTTAAAGAAATCAAAAAAATCTGCCCTGACCTGGCAAGTTTGCACATGCAAGATGTGATGCAGGCATACAAAAGTGTTTCATTCCAGCTGCGGGTCCCAATTGAAGGCTTTTCTGCCTGTGCAGTGGCATAGAATTTAAGGAAGCCACAGAGCTGTAGTTAGAGTGTCTTTCATAGCGATGGCCTGAAAGGTGAATCAGCTTTTTCCCTCTCAGCATATCTGGATTCTTTCGGTCTTTGAATATGGCGTTTGTGTCGTGGCGCAGATCTTAGGATGGACCTGGTGCAGAAAAAAAAAACACACCTTACTTCATACATGAATGGAGCTGAACAGAGATACAAGGACACAAACACAAGACTCCAAGGGAAAAGGAATGCAAGAAAAAAACTAGAAGGCTGAAAAACAGAGGTCGACCGATGTATCAGCCGACCGATATTTGCATTTTTTTCCTATATCGGTATCGGCCGATATGTGCATGCGTATCGGCTGATACAGATACAGGAAAAAAATGCAAATATCGGTTACTGATTCATTATTGTATTTAGCAGCCATGCCTTGAGTTCACATGAAGCACATACATTACATTTCCACTTCATCCCAGGGAGAGAGTGCCCGATAATATCGTAAGACTGGGTGGCAACAAAAACAAGGGCATATTTTCAACTTTTGATGTAGTTTTAACTGTCTAATTTATCTGTATCTGGCCTTTGACAGTCTGTTGCTTTCTCACTGTGAGAAAGCAACAGACTGTTTCTGTATCTAAAAACCCACGTCTGATCGGCAGCTGTCCATACACTGTAGTGGTGGTCAATGTTTTTTCTCCTTCTCCCCATTGAACTAAGGAAGCTCTTTTCTCGCTGTGACAAAACAAAGTGCTGTCATAAGGGTCGTGATGCATGTTTCTTCAGTGTACCTTTCAAGCTGTGGTCTGAAGCTGATTGTTATATATATATATATATATATATATATATATATATATATATATATATATATATATATATGTGTGTATATATATATATATGTGTGTATATATATATATATATATATATATATATATATATATATATATATATATATACAGTGTTGGGGAGTAACGGATTACATGTAACGACGTTACGTAATTTAATTACAAAAAAGAGTAACTGTAATTCGTTACAGTTACAATGAGAAAATATGTAATTCAGTTACAGTTACTTCCGAAAATATTAAGAATTACAAATTTAGTTACATTTTTTTAAAAATATAAAGAAAAACCTTTGCGAAATATGTAATGATATTTTTATTGCTTCGCGCCCTGTATCGCCGTTTCCCGCTACGGCTCCTTGTCTCTATCACTCTGATGATCCATCCTGTGCTGGTGGAGCCTTCTGAAAGAACAGCAAGCGAGCGGATGTTTCACGGTTTTATTTCAGCTCAAGCAGCGCATCAAAAATGACAGCCTTCAAGCTTGTTGACAGCCACCTCTTGTTATTCACACACAACAATAAACCGTGAGAGCCGACGTGTGTTGTGAAACTGCAAAACTTTGTCTTAAGCGGAAAATCAAACGCGCGTCTGCACAGCTCAGCGTTCACAGTGTTGCGTTCGTGAGCGTCGGAAAGCTATGGTGCATTCAGGAGCATGGGACATTTCAGTTTTACAACGAAAAAGGCAGAAAACGGAACAGAACTTAACTCTTACAATAATGTATTTATCCAGAAACAGTGTGGGCTTTCTTACAATACTGAATTCTCTATAATTGTATTTGTTATTTTTGATCATGCACATCTGCTAGCTTTTTATTCTAAAAAATCTATAAAATTACAGCAGCAAATTATCAAAGTTTTTCAAAGCCTGTTTAAAAGCTCCAAATGGGGCTTCAGATCATACAGCAACAATTGTGCTGTCATTGTTTTACAGGGCAGAATTTGTATTTGCTGACTCTTGTCCTTTAACTACTGATGGATATACAGGAATAGTCATACAAGTGTCAATTCCCAATTCCGCTTTTTTAAGGTTCACATTCAGTTCTCAAAAATTAAATGTTGAACATGGGTCGATACTCATTAAAACCTTAAAGTAATCAAAAAGTAATCAAAGTAATTAGTTACATTACTTTTTAAAAGTAATCAAAAAAGTTACACTACAATTACATTTTAAACAAAGTAACTTGTAACTGTAACGGATTACATTTTTAAAGTAACTTACCCAACACTGTATATATATATATACAATACACACATGCATACATGCATACATACATATTTGTTTTTGCTTCTCCAGTTTGTTTGTTTGATGTTTTCTAACAACGTCCAATATCCTCCAGGTCTGGAAGGGGACGTGGACCTTCAATTCCTGCTGAAAGGTGGAGACCTCATCAAGGTTCGCTCAAGATCGTGGCACAAGAACCGCTTCCTTAAATTGATGGAAGACTGCAGGACCATGGGCTACCCGTCTCAGAAATTCTGGAAACGAGACAAAACCTGTGAGTTTCATCTTCTTATTGTATGTGCAATTCACAAAAAGAGATTAGTCTTGTTAAAGATAACCACCATGGCCAGTTCGCCTCACTTCCTCCCCGACTGCACACCCATTGGCTGTTATTGTGTCAACTAATGGCACTCCTTTCAGATCTTAACAATAGCTTCTTGCTTCGTTGCTCAGTCGCACACATACACGGACACAGCCCTCAAATTCCACAGGCGAATATGTGAGAAATGTCGGTGACAGAGTGGAAACATCTCACGTATTCACTTTGGTGGGGGCGAGAGTCAAAATAGAAAAAAAAATATTGCTGACCACATGCATACCTGTCTGAGTTATTTTCTTCAGATCCCCCCCCCCCCCCACTTGTGGTTCTGTGATCGACTGTCAGAGTATGAATGTGCAAACGTTTCAATGGGTCTTTAGGGGCTCAGGTTTCCCTCCTTTCCCAGCGACAGTCAGTGCTGCCAGTGCTGATAACCTCTGCCCCAAATTCCCGAGCTTAGAAAAACAACAGATATTAAAAAAACCGAGAGAAACAACAACACCACAAGCTGATCTTTATGCGGTATTTCTTGACATGAATTTCCTTGTTGACAGAGGAAGTGTCAACCCACCTCAAAAGTACAGAGATTAAAAGGAGTGAGGTGGGTGGGGGGTGGGTGCGTGTAAGCAAGCTCTGTTTTTACCTACATTTAAAAGGAAAATCTGTCAGTTTAAAACTACAACAAGACTGCAAATACTAATCCATGTTTACTCTGAATAAGAGAGACAGAAAAACAAGCCATTCTTGTTTCAAAATGTCTCTAGATCTGCATCAGAGTTAGGGTTCTGTCCCCAGTGATCAGGTGTGAAGTGTGGAGGTTCTTCTTACCAATGTAATTAACAAACCTGATCATGGTTGATTCATGTTTAAGCTACAAATGTCTTAGCTGAAGACATTTAGCTCTTCTTAAAAGCTAGCGATGGAGAAGTTCAAAGATTTTAAAGCTGTAGGGGTGTATTGAACGTGCACACAGGCCTCGCCTAACTGTAGGCCATTGTTAGCGCCATTGTTAGACTAGCTTATGAGAGGTTTTGGGTCACACACATGACGTGTGAATTATTCTGAAACTTTCTTGGCATCAGACTGAATGCTGGACTGTAGCTTTTTGAAAGCTGAAATCTAAGGTCTGCTGCCACGTTTACAGTTGTTTTGTCTCTTTTGACGTACATTGCTTCCTTAATTCCTCTTTAAAATGTTTTTTTTTTCCATCTTTTCCATCCAAAATGTGAACAATTTGATCATCAAAATAGTGTCCCTTGTGCCTGACGTGTAGGTGGACAGCTGAGTCTTGTCCTGAGACGCTGGCTCTGTTGTGTTGAGCCATATGTTTGTGGAGAGGTTGTTTAATAATATGCTCTACCCTCTGCAATCCAGTTAAAAATGGAGCAATAAGGATGACTTGCTCACTCCAAGGCACAAAGAATTACAGTAATCCAGCTAAGTTTTAACAAAGGTATTGATTAATGCTTTGAAGTCTTATTTTGTCAAGATGCTTTTTATCTTGGCCAGTTGCCTCATCCATTTAAAAAGTCACTCCATTTTATAGCCGATGTTTGTGACGATGGCTTTCTATAATCTGCCAGACAGCGCACATCTATGTGAGAAGACCCACTAATGACATTTGAACTAAAAATCCTCATCTCAGTCTAATTACTATCAAAAATGTAAACATTAAAAGCCATGTATGCTTTTAACTCCTCAAGACATTTATTTAAACCTTGCATGCAGTAATCATCCTTCTATTTAAAGGGCACATAAATGTGAGTATCATCAGCATAACAATGAAAAACAACCTTATGCAGGAGATACGGGGGAAAATAGTAGAGGTCCGAGAACCGAGCCCTGCGGTACCCAACACAACAGCAAAACAGAAGAGGATCATTTAGTCGATAGCAAAGTCTATATTAGCCAGATACAATCTGAACCACCTTTGTGCCGTACCCCGGACACCTACACAATAGCTATGTTTACATGGACAAAAATAATCAGAATAAATGGTTAATTGATAATTTGATCAGCATGCTTGTAAACGCTTGTCAGTATGAAGTTATTCCAAATGTGGCAAACTGACACGAGTGTGCATGTGCACCCACCGTAAATGTGACGTATTTCCGCGTTGTTGAGTGGCGGAAATACGTTGGGGAAGTAAAACTGTCAGGGTTCCTGATACAACCTTTCTATTCGAAACATTAAGTTTATTTATATAGCACTTTTCAGTAACAAGACGATTCAAAGTGCTCAACATTTTTATTTATTAAGTAACATTTCAACCGTAATTAGCAGCTGGTGCAAGTCCAGCCTGGGCGCTCGGAATACAAACAAACTCGTATAATACTGCTTTGTTTGCTATTTTTTGTTGTTCAGCAAAGATGGAAGTTCTTCTGTGTTTTTTAGGAAAATTTGATAACTGTGCATGTCAGAGTTGTTCTGTTCTGAATAAAGCAAGGTGCATATAAATGCACATTATGATCGGATTAATTGAATGTGTGCCTGTATAAACAGTACAATCTGATTTTTTTTTTAATCCAAATACATTTCTATCTTGTGTATGTAAACATGACTGGTGTTCCAAGTGGGAGATCAGAAAGTTAATTGTCTACTGTAGGGTAAGCAGCTGATAAATCTAAGAGAACCAGATTGCATGGTTTCCTGAATCTGTCATTAAAAACTCTCAACAATGCAGATGCTCTGCTGAGAAGACGTTGAAAGCCAGACAGTAACACATTGAACACCTCATTTTCCTCCAGATTGTCCTGTTTAGTAAGGTTGTTGATGGGCCTAAATGCATGCATGAGTGGATGATGATTTATTCTAAATAAAACATAAAATTTACAGGCTGGGTAGGCGAAGACAAGGGCCAGGAACTAAAAATCAGAACGGAAAGATGATTGGAGAAAGAGGAAGATGAACCTGTGGTTTAAATAGGAAGTGAAGGATGTAGAAGAAATCAGGAGAGCAGGTGAAATTAATTAAGGAGACAAGCAATAGGTGATTGAAATAAAGGTGATGAGCTGAGGAGGGGGAGAGATATTGTGGGAGCAAGGAGGGAACACAATCTAATAAAAGTACGAAAACCACAAAGAATAAACAAACTCTCTGACTAAATAAACCCACAAATAACTAACGGAAGACAGAAGGCAGGCACAGAAACAAAGATCTAACAGAAACAAACTAATTAACTAAATGAAGATGAACCTAATTGACAAATAGAAAGTAAAAAGCAATAAACAGAATCTACAGATAAATAAGCAAGACTAAAAGGTGAAAAAAAACGTACAACCTCCAGAAACTAATAATAATCAAACACCTGGGGATCGGGACACAGAAATGCTTCCAATTGGTTAGAAACAGGTTTCTCCAAAATCTTAGAGAAAAAGTGAACCTTTGAAATAAGACTAATGTGTCGAAGGCAAAGTGGGAGCAAGGCAACATTTTTTGGTCAGTGGTTGCACTGTTGCCTGTTTTAACATTTAAGGACCACATCTGAGGCCAGAATGTTGTTGATAAAAACCAGAACAGATTGACCAAGAACAGAAAAAAAAACCTCTTTAAACAATACGAGGTAAAACAGAATCAGCAGGGGAACCTGGGGGCTTCAGATGATCGACAACCACACCAGAAACAACATCCCGATGCAACTCTTAGAGGTTTGTGCTCGATCCCCTCTTATTTGGATGAAGAGTGAAACGTCTTAAACTACGAGAACTGAAGTCCAGATGTTTGTTAACTTTTTTTTTTTTTGGGGGGGGGGGGTTGCTTTTAATTTTTCTAAAAACTCTGCAACAAGACAGTTCACTGAATCACTGATCACTCCTGTTCTAATGCTTATTCAAACATTTTCCATTAGGTCAATTAAATTACTGTTGAATATTTGTATTACATTATGTATGTAATTTGTTCTTTTGTCTTTTTTAGTATGTTGTAAATTAGAAAGGTCTTTTTTTTTTAGCTACGAAAGGTGCTATATAAATAAGATGTAATTTTGTACTGAGTAGCCTACTTATTTTTCTGGATACAAATCTAGAGGCAAGATCCAAATTTAGCCCAAATATGTGATTTGGCATTGTAGCTGATGCTGCAGTTAATATTGTTTTTGCCACAAGGTCGGTTGTGGCCATTTGGTGTGATTACATCATGCCCATTGGTGCATGCTCTTCCGTACATTAAGCTGCTCAACAAAAGAGCTGGCCTCCAGTGTAAGGGCCGAAACAATCTGCATGTGCAGAGACCTTCGGTGCATGTTGTCTGGGTCACACTGGTGATAAATCAAAGCATTTTCGGTCCACTAAATGACCCTTGTACTATTTTAAAGAGCCCGTGTCCACATGCATGTCAGTATAACAATAGGTATAGTTATTAAACAGCTGTGCATTGCAATAATGCAAGGTTTTTACGATGGCTTTTCAAAGAATTATGTGGGGTTGTTTTGTTTTAGCACAACGCAATTTTATTACTTTAATTATTCTTTTATTCATGCTATGTATCTCTAAAGTATTTTTCTGTTGTGTGTTTTTAAGTTATTTTGAATATTGTTGTCTCAAAGGAGCTCTGCTGTTGTTTGCTACCGGAGGCGGTAAATTTTACTTTTTTTTGTTAGCTGAACCAGGATGGCCGATATGGACTTCTCCAGAATAGACAGATTACCAGTCTGTCTGTGCCCAGAGACCCTAATTGTGTAGGATAAGGTTTTTGGGGCTCAATCTAAAAGGTCCAGGACATTTTGAAGGGACACTGAGGAAAAATAGCTGTGGAAGGTGAAAGGTCAAATCTGTTTGTGTGCACTACATCACTCACCTTTGCAGACTCCAATCGTTCTGTTGAGCCCCATAACATCTTTCTGCTTATTGTGTTATTCATACACCCTGCATCATTACTATTTTTACTCTCACCTTTCTTTGGATTTGTTTGACAACAAAACCTTTCCCACATTGAGGTGGGGTCTAACTTCTTGGAGCCGTGTGTTTTTTCTCAAACACTTTGTGGTGAGAGGCCACAAAAGGGACCTCCCTCAGACACAAAAGCCTTATCCAGTGGATAAGACATAAAAAAAAAAAGTTTTGTTGTAACCACTGAGACAAGTAGTCTGTCGCAACAAGATAATGACGTGTTCCCGGAAGGATTGTGAATCAGGTGATAAGGATGGCTGATGGGTCCCAAACGTTTCAAAGCAGACCTCAAATTATAAATAAACCGATCATTGTTGGATAACTTTGCAATAATTTGTTTTGCACGATGTCCCAAATGCTTTAGAAAGTATTTTACTTCTGCAAATGAATTTATGTCCCCAAAACTCTGTCCTGATGTAAGTTTGAAAGTTCAACTTATAAACAAAGTTCAGTCTTCCTGAACATATAGTCATTCCTAAATCCAGGTTCTAACACCGTGTCCCGCTTTCTCCAAACAGTCCTCATCGATGACATCGAGTCTGTGCGCAAGGGCCGGCAGTCTGACGGGCTCCAAAAGTACACCAACGCCAGCGAGGAAGAGAAGTGCTTCTCTATCATATTTAGGGGACACAAGAAGAACCTTGACTTCATGGCCACCTCTCAGGAGGAGGCCCATCGGTGGGTCACCAGCCTGGAGAAGCTGATTAACAACATGCACAACCTCAACAAGCAGCAGAAGAGTGAACAGTATCCTTAATGGGATTTTATTTCAAAGTGTTTTTCTTTCATTAAGTGAAAAAAATATAAAGATAACAGGATCCGATGACGGTCAACTCGGTATTTCACACAATCAGCATTTGGTTTTAAAAAACTAGCCCGGCCAGCCAGACTGACCCACGCCGTCCAATCCGCGTATCAGTCTGTCAAGGAGCTGGTAGAGCAAAGACGGGCCTAACAGGGTCAGCGCCGTCAGGTTAGAACCAACTGGATAACTACAGATGTGATGCAAAAAACTCCAAGCGACGCGCCCTGTTTTTTCAATGTGCAGTTTGTGAAACATGTCGTGCCAATCGAGCAAACTCTCCGGTGAACAACTTTTTGATGCTTTTGTCTAAAAAACAATCAGAGGATACATGTTGTACTCATGTGCACTTTCTTAATCTTCCAAGGCACCAAGCAACAAAAATCTCCATATGTATCTTGACCTTTATGTTAACAGAAAAGCACTGCTGCATTATGGGTAACTATGCCACTGACGCATCGTAAAGTCCCTCCTCCCGCGCTGTGATTGGTGCGATCTGTTTTGGGCTGGGGGGAATGAATGCCCAAAACAGGGGCGTTCATTCCCCTGGTATAAAACGGGTCTTTGCCAAGGATTCAGGTTTTATGCACATGCAACCGGGGATTTTTTTCACAACCTGTAGGTTCTGTTGGGTTTTGGATTTCGTCAGGTGTACAGATTGCCAATATTTTAATCATGTACTCTGTCAAATAATTACTTGTTTAGTCTTGTAATCAGATATGATGTGAATTATTGATACCCCAGGCACATTTTGGTTTTCATTCAATCAGAAGTTTGTTTCTGATAAGAAATGAGATTGAAACCTGTCAAAAGATATCAAAACAATCTAAAATGAAAAACATTTTTGAAAAAAATAAATCCTTTTCCCATTTTTGAAAAAAATAGCACATTAAAACTGATTAATATCCCTCTCAGCGGAAAAATCTCTATTGGCATCACAACTTTTCTTGTAATTGCTGACCAGCTTTTACATGGCACTGGTATTTAGATTTTCTTTTTATCTGAGGTGATTAGGTTGAAATGCCTCCTTGCCATCACCCTAATCTTTGGCTGCTTTCACAGGACTGAAACGTTAATATCACTTCAAGTCAGAAGAGACACGCTGGTCAAAAACAAAGTACTGTACTCTTAAATATTTCAAGTGTATGAATGATCTTTGGACAAAAAAAATGGAGGCGACAGATTATTGCTTGAGAATGACTTGAGAAGTCATTTGTTTTAGCCCTAGATGTTTTTCAAAGTCAAAATACCTAAAAGTGGAGGTAATGGTGAGAGGTTGTAGTTTGAGATGGAAAACGGCTAATGGACGTGTGGCAAATTGACATTCAGTCACTTGAAATACAATAAATATCCATATACTTTTGGGGGTGAGATTCACCAAAAGCCTTTTTTTGTGTTTTACTATCAGGCCACAATCAGACTATGAAGCTCTTTGAGAAATAAATTGTCTATCTTGTGAGTCCTGATTTGAGGAAAATACATAGGAATAAATTATATTTACAGAGCTCGTTTTCAGTGTAAGAAAGACTCTTAAAATTATGATCGGTAAAAGCTGCTTTCTACAACCTTTATTGCACCGCATAGTGCTGAAGATCTCTCATTTTACTACATGGTGACCACAACAGAACCAGCTCCATCAACAACTACAACAAATTGAAAACTCACTCAACCAAACATGTCATTGTCTCATCAACTAAAGTCAACAAAATCCTGAGTTTATGAAACTTTTAGAAAAATCAGTGAAATATGTCTTCAGATATGTCTGTTTGCTCATTTAAAGGCCCAGAAGCATAATATTGTTTATTAATGTCTTTATTTTAGTTCAGGGTTTTATACATCATACATATGGTGCATATCTTGGGATCTGGGCTTTAAAAGGATTGCCAATTCTTTGTAGCGTTTGTTCTTCTGTGTAAACCAAAGCCTTACATCTGCATACCAGCTGGATCATCAACTGCATGCGGAAATCAGACAAGAACAACGACAACAAGATGACCCTGAAGGAGGTGAAGCACTTCCTGAGACAGATCAACATACAAGTCGACGACGCTTATGCAGCCGACATATTTAAGGTGTGCCACACTCAAATGGCTCTTCGTCGATTGATTCTCTTGAGCACAATTTTATTTTTAAAAACCAAATTTATAAACCAAATGAAGACGTTTAGCAGCTGATCAAACTCCCGTGGTGTTTCTACGCAGAAATGCGACACGTCAAATTCGGGTACGCTGGAAGACCTGGAGATCAAGCAATTCTACGACCTCCTGACACAGCGCGAGGAGGTAGACGTGATTTATAACAACTATGCTCAGACGGAGGGGGAGATGAGCACCAGCGACCTGCAGAACTTCCTGCTGAACGAGCAGAGGGAGCATGCCACCACGGCGAGCGCGCTAAAGCTGATCGAGAAATATGAACCGGATGAAACAGGTGCTTAGCTTGGATCGCTCGTCTTTTAATGGGTGAACCTTCACTGGTTTCAAGTGTTAATTCACCTCGCTGTACTCATCCCCCCCAGCAAAGCAGAAGAAGCACATGACTAAAGACGGCTTCCTCATGTACCTCAACCACGAGGATGGGTCCATTTTCAACCCAGCTCACTCAGCGGTTTATCAGGACATGAGTCAGCCGCTCAGTCACTACTTCATCTCATCCTCGCACAACACCTACCTGTTGGAAGACCAACTCAAAGGGCCCAGCAGCACAGAGGCCTACATAAAGTAAGCAATGCAACGTGTCAAGTGAAAGGTAGAAAACATTCAGGGTTTTAATCTGCTGACTGAGTTTTTTTTTTAGTTTTTTTTAGGCCTGACATTTCTCAGTTGATTATGCAGTTGATTTCTTGATTACACGATGCACAGTTCAATGCAATCTTTAACCTAATCTTTTTGTTGCACATGAGTTTAACATTTTTTTGGGGGGGAAAAAAACATGTTATTTCTAGTGAGTCCGCCGTCCTAAGACTCTCCAATGGCTTGTCCTTGTAGAAGGAGAGGAATATGCGGGCCCTTGTCTCTGTGGGCCATTCAGAGCATTTTGGGTCAGTTCAAATTTGGCGCCGACATATCTGAGATTTTTCAAGCGAAATCGAATTTTAAAGCATCTTCAGTTACTCTTAAGCAAGTAGTTCCATGGGATTCAGTCATTGGCCATAAGCTATTGGTGCGTTATTTGCTTTCCTTTTGTCATATTCTTCAGGATTGGATTGGAGATACCTCCCATCACTACAATGCTGAGGGAAAATAATGATGACCAATCGTGCTTATAATTCCTCTTGCATAGATAACAGAAAATCTATACTTACATTAAACTTGATCATCCACTAATTATTATTGACTCACCTTATGAGTCTGGTTGTTGAGGAAATTGACCGATGTAGGGGAGGGCTTCTGTAAAAAACTGGAAGCCGCTTAGTGTTGCAGGGCAAAGGCAGTTTTCTTACCCAGACATGATGCTCATAAGGGTTTCCTCTTCTCGCAGGGCTCTGATGAAGAGCTGTCGCTGTGTGGAGCTGGACTGTTGGGATGGACCCAACGGAGAGCCGATCATTTACCATGGCTACACTCTCACATCCAGAATACTCTTCAAAGATGTCATTAGAGTCATCAAAGAATTTGCCTTCAAGGTAAGTGAGATGATTCAATTGCCTGTAGGAGTGTATAAAAGCTTTTTACGTTAATGGTGGATCTTCTGTTTCCTAGACATCTGAATACCCTGTGATTCTGTCCCTGGAGAACCACTGCACAGTGGAACAACAAAAAGTCATGGCCCATCACTTGATCTCCATCCTTGGTGATGCTTTGGTCACAAAGCCTTTGGGCAACACCATACCCACCGACTTCCCCTCACCAGAGGTACGTAAGCAGCAGTTTCTTGTTCAGTGTGAAGCCTTGACTATAAATATCCTTCAAAACTAAGAACCAAAGGAGGACTAATTTATGGCAGATTTTCACTTTCTGTTTATATTAGACTGTTAAAGATGAAAGAAAAGGAAGAAAGCTATGATTAAAGTAAAAAAAGAAAAAAACATTTCTCCAGGTTGGAATGAAATAGACAATTGAATAGATAACTCTAACCCAAAGTGGCGATGTTTAACTTTCTGTGGTTATTGAAGGACATCACACAGATGGCAGCAAACGAGAATGTATTTCTAAAAAGCAGAGACAAAATGTTGTTAACTAAAACAAAACTAAAGAAGAGGACAGAATAAAAAAAAGCAGAGCTGGAACTGAATCTAGGAGCTAACTTTTTTATTCATCGCATTACTGTTCACGCTAAGACTGGTTGGCATCCACTTTATTGACCCTAACCTAACGTAAGCTATTGAATAGTTAAATTAGTTGTTGTGGTGGTGTTGTGCTGTCTTTTACCTACTAATGGCAAAACAAGCCAACTTTCCAATTTGGAGTTTCAACTTCAGTTTTTCTGACTCTGAACTCAGAAACTACAGGGAAAAAAAAAAAACAAAAACAAAAAAAAGTAATGTTAATGCTAAAAGGCTAATAGCTGAAAAGCACATCACTAACGATCTAGTAACAATCTATAATAATAGTCATAATCTGTTTTTGCAAACTTGTAAGTTGCGACAAGTTGATTGATTCTGGTGCCTGTATTGTCATTTATTTGTGAACAATCACACAGAAAAAGGATCTGAATCAGTTATACTAAGCTTTGCAGAATCATGCAAAAAGGGCAAAGGAGCACTTGCAAGATTTATGCTTTCAGTACTCTTGTTTAAATGACCAAACAGGGCATTAACCATGGCAGATGATGCATTGTTTATGTGGTCATGCAGATTGATTTAAATTTTTTTAACAATTGTTTTAGCCATGATGTGTAAAAGATTCAAATTTCCAGTAAATTTAGTTATTTTCCTGACCCGACTCAATAAGAACTGGGATTCCTTGATGTTTTGCAATGTCTCCTAAGTTTCTACTAAAGACATGGGCTGTACTCTTTGTTGGATTTATTGGATAAAAACCTAACTACAAGGAGTTGGGTGGAGGCACAACAATGTTTATTGGATGCCTGTGGCACGGTCAGCTTCAAAGAACTGTATGACACCACTGTTTGGGAGGAGTACCCACTAACATGCTCTCTGTCTGTACAAAAGAAAGACAATGTGCTTATTCTCTGGATTCTTCAGCAGGCACACTTTACAAATTGCACACTTAAAAGCATACTTTGTGTTTGCCTATTCAGGAGCTGAAGGGTAAGTTCCTCATCAAGGGGAAACGGCTGAACAAGCTGGACGCCATGTTCTCCAACAACAACACTGTAGAGGAAGACACCGTGTCTGAGGAGGACGAGGCAGCGGACTGCAAGGAGAATGGCGAGAAAGCAAAGCCAAAGGTGAGTCACGTGGTTTATTTGTTAAGAAACTATGAGAACGTTTTGTTTTGAGGCTCAGATGCCATGTTTGTCTCCCGTCTTTTTATGTTCTCCAGAAAACAAAGATCAAACTCGCCAAACAGCTGTCAGATATCGTCATCTACTGTAAGAGCGTCCACTTCGGCGGGTTTGAACACGCCAAAGACAGCCAGGCCTTCTATGAAATGTCGTCTTTGAAGGAGAGCAAAGCCTTCAACCTGGCTGAGACTTCAGGTAGATTCAGAAACTACTGTATGCCATCCACCAGTTTTTTTTAGAACAGTGAAGAATGTATTAACTTAACGACTTGCACAAGCTATATAAAGGCCACCATTAGCGTAACAAACGAGACGGTCTGTTCCCCAAAAAGCACTCGCACTGTATTAAACGACAGGTAACCCTTCTGTTCTCACTGTCTGACATTAAATCACAATATATTGTTTTTATCTAAATGCGTCTACGTCTAAGTGCTAGAATCAGATCAATCTTTTTTACGAGTCAGCGGGACTAATGGTGTGTCTTATTTGTAATCCAAACTCTGATTTTCCGAGAGAACTCGCCCCAGATTTACAAAGCATTAAACTTGCCTTCATTAAACGTTTGAACATGTTCTTACAGCCACTGCCTTCATCCATCACAACATGGACAAACTGACCAGGATCTACCCCGCCGGCTCCAGGACGGACTCCTCCAACTACAACCCCGTTCCCATGTGGAACGTTGGCTGTCAGATCGGTATGCTTCCTATTAAAACCACCAGCATGCTGAGTGAAGAGCAGTGCTTTCATCTGATTATATGTCTGACCTGTTTTTTTTTGTTTGTTTTGGTTTTAGTGGCTCTGAACTTCCAAACTCCCTCGAAGGAGATGCACCTTAACCAGGGTCGTTTTATGCCAAACGGTTTTTGCGGCTACATCCTGAAACCCCAGTTCCAGAGAAGCCTGTCGTCCCAGTTCAATCCGAACAGACTCACCAAAGGGCCGTGGCTGCAGCAGAAGACCCTCCATGTCATGGTGAGAGTTATTTTGATAGTGGCGGAAATCATTCACGGTTTTGACTGTTTGTAAAGTCTCAAAACAGGCGTCTGCATAGGATTAGTGGTTTATCCAGTTAACTTCAGGTTCAGTTCCTGATTTTCCGTACCACAAAGCTGATTCACAGATTACCTCGGCCTGCCTCTCTGGTTCCCTTCAGACCCAAACCGCCCGAGCTGGTTGAGTTTTCAAATCAGAGATCCAGACCGTTAAAGCAGCGCTTCTCAACCAATTAATGCCATAAGAAAATTTTAGAATTAACAGCAACTTCCTTTCACCAAGTTACAGTGTTACACAGAGCGAGGGTTAGGAGGATGTGGGCCCCTGAGTTACAGATGGTTTTGGTGATCCTCCCAACACACGTTTCTTTTATACATGGGAAGTATAAACTGTCAGAGGTGGAGGCTGTGACCTCATCGGTTTTAAAACACGAACATTTTGGTGAACAACATGAAAATACAGAACTAAACAAAACATCCATCCAAAGTTGGGGACTCTGTTTCAGAAGTGTGTAGTATTTTAAGTAACTTTTGGGAAAATACGCTGGGCGTGTAACATAAGCGTCACGGCTTACGGGCGTTTTTCTAAAATCGTAAATTAATACCAGACACTGCAAAGTACGTTCCACACAAAATAACAACATACGGAAAGAGCACCAAGTAGAAGGTGCACCTTGGCCTTCCTTCTGCTAGTCGGTGAAGTGTTGCGAGAGGAAAGGCAGGGTGCTCAGCAAAAATGGGTGCATCCCATCAATCCGCAGCGTCAACAACAACAAGGCGACTTCTTGTGGCCGAACTGAGACTCAACTATTATTTTGGGATACTTTCAGAACTGAACTTTGATACAGGATGTTGTATTCCCGTTCATTCCCTGTCAAACAGGAGCGTATACACGTCTGAAATTAGAACTTCAATCTAATTTAGGCTTAGCGTAGTGTAAATATGTACGTGTACTATGCTTCTAGTGTAACTATATTGACTGATTAAAATGAAAAGCTAACCTAAGTGCAGGACGAGCGTATGCTGACGCGCTGGAACGCGTCTGGTGTATTTCCTGTTGTTTTACTGCACAAAACTCATAAACCTGAATATTAATTTGAAGTCCCAGTACTCTTACTTGTGAGTAATTTTTGGCTTTTCTTCCCACTTTCGCCCAACTTTACTGATCTCAGAACAAGGACATTTTTACCGTCCTCCAAACACACATCCATACAGATTACTGTAAAGGGAAATGTATTACTAAATGTATTACTTATATGGGGAGGGGGGTCCGCTGGGTGGTTTTTAATGGCAAGTATATTTTTTCCCAGGTCTCTCTTGTGAGCATTTGCAAATTACTTTTCCTCAGGAATGTTTTACTTCTTTTGATATCAATTTAGGACATGGTGGTCTTTAAACTTACATTTAAGACTATTTTCAGTTTGGAATGGTACGAATTGTAACAAGAGAGGCATACATTTTTTTATGTAATTACATATGGCTACGTTAACACTTCAGGGAAAAATTAACGACCAATCTTTTCTGAACAGTCATGTCGCATTTTATCCGTCTTTCGCATCACTCTTCTTGCTCCAACTACACAACCACATGCAGTAGTAGCAGTTAGGGTTAATTGTTAATAGCTGTGCTGCTTCTTTCTTATCTTGTTTGTCTTGCAAAGATGTACTATTGCCGGCTCCCATTGCTCAGCAACTTTCCAATAAGGGGAGATGCCAGCTGGTATTCACCTTTTTTCCCCACGTTTTTTTTTTTAACAAAACTTTATTGAACACTTGTAGAAAAACACTTCCATTCACCATTACTTCTGTAAACAACATGCTGCTGTATCACGTCTCCTTCTCTTTTCTGCACTTGCGGTCTTGAACTGTTCAGACAGTGGTCTGATAACGGTCCCATTTAATAGTAGTATAAACAGTCACATAAAAAAAAAATCAGATTTCAGCAAAGAAATCTGAACTGAGCATCAAGCCCAGCAGTCTAAACATAGCCCTTGACATAAAGCAATGTTCACCAGTCCTTCCAGCTTTTATTTTTTTTTATAAGTAAAGTCCATGCACTGGCTCCCTGTATCTCAGAAAATAGACATTAAAATAGACGTCTATAAATCACTTAAAGGCTTAGCACCAAAATACATCACAGACTTGGTATATGACTTGTTCTTGTGTAGCTCTTTAACTAGTCTGACAACCCCCGAAGCTCTTTTCACTGCAGTCATTCACCCATTCACACCCTGACGGTGGTGAGCTATGTTAGCAGCCACAGCCGCCCTGGGGCAGACTGACAGAGGCGAGGTTGCCTTTACATCGGGGGATGGAACCGGCAACCCACCAATTACAGGACAAACTCCCTAACTCCTGTCGCCCCTGACTTGTTATCAGTGTATGAACCACCCAGACCACTAATGTCTCCTGGCTCAAGTCTACTCTGCGTACCCAGAACCAGAACCAAACATGGAGAGGCAGCATTCAGTTCTTATGCTTCACTTATGTGGAACAAACTCCCATAAGACTGTAAAAGTGCCGAAACCCTGAGTTCTTTAAATCAAAGTTAAAAACCTGTTTGTTTAGAGTTGCCTTTAAACGTTAGTGTTCAATTCAAACTGTCGTAGTTCATTGGAACTTCATTAGATTAAGTTTGTAGTCTAACTTATCTTGTCGTGCTTCTACTATTCCACTGCAATGTACTTTCCTCTGTATTTTTTTTTTATTTTCTCATGTTCTGTTTATGTACAGCACTTTGAATTGTGTTGTTACTGAATTGTGCTTGACAGATAAACTTACCTTGCCTAATGAGCACAAAGCAGTGACTGATGATTTTGTATTCTGAATCCTTTGTCTCTTTGACCCCACAGGTGATCTCCGCTCAGCAGTTGCCTAAACTGAACAAGAACAAAAATAAGTCCATCGTTGACCCTCTGGTAAGAGTGGAAGTTCACGGGGTCCCCGCAGACAACGGCAGTAAAGAGACGCACCACATCGAAAACAACGGTGAGCTTAAACCCCACAGATGCAAAAAGGCACATCGCGGTAGATTAGAAGAACAACGAAAGGTTAATTTGAAGGATCGTTCTCTGTTAATAACCCAAAAATTGTTCAACCTTCATTCTTCCTTCCACTAAACCATTAACTAAACCATTAACATGCTTTATGAAGCACTCTGTGAACAGCCAGTTTATTTAAATTCCTTGAGGATGGTGTCCGCTTGATAAATGTTAAGTCATCATTCATCCTCATGATTGTACAGTAGGTCATAAAATAGACACAAAACAACATTTCTGTATTTACAATCCTCGTTTAACGTCGGTCACATATTACGTAATTGTATTAAATCTGAAATTCACTTTTAGAATTGAATTTCTGAAATAAATCAACTTTTCAATGATATTCTGCTCCTTTGCAGGGTTCAACCCCTCGTGGAATGAGAGTTTTCAGTTTCCAATCCACGTTCCCGAGCTGGCCCTGCTGCGCTTTGTGCTGGAGGACCACGACGCCGCGTCACAGAACGATTTCATCGGGCAGTACTGTCTGCCGCTCGCCAGCATTCAGAACGGTAGGAATCATAAATAAGTGCGAAAGACACAGGGAGGTCAATTAGTCTTTAAAGGACAGGAAATTATTAACACTTTGGATTATTTCACTTAAAAAAACATCTATCTTTTTGAAGTTTCCTATATCACATGACGTGAGGTGTTGGGCAATCTCTGCTTTGCTGACAGGCCTGAAATTGAGTTCCTTCTTTTCCAGGATATCGGCATGTCCCGCTGCTCACCAAGAGGGGCGACGTCATCGCGTCTGCAGGCTTGTTTGTGCACGTCATGCTCGTGGAACAGCAGTAGGATTATGTAGGAGAGAAAACCTTCGCACAATCACGGACGCGTCTTAATATTCAGCAGCGGAGCAGTGAATAAGTGTAGGTCCACTAAAACTTTGTGTGGGATTCCTTCTGACTGTTTATTTTTTGTGTGTGTGTGTGTTTTATTTACATAATATTTTATTTGAGCTATTGTATTGTAACAAAAGTGAGCGTGATTGAAACTGTGAGTGAATGAGAGGAGTTGGAAGTCATTTAACTGTAACTGTTCTTTTTTTCTCTCCTGGAAGAGTAATTATCGTAGTTTTTACACGGCTGCCTGCGTCTAACTTACTGTGCAATCTCTGAGTAGTATTATGTCAAGAAACAAATATTTGTGCCTTCGTTGTGTTTTCTTTCTAGATTTTCTGAGTAGAACAAACCTTAATATATGCAAAGTCTCACTTATCCGGGTCATCGCAACAGCAAACAGGCTTAAATCGGAGGCAGCCGGACCTTTGGTTCAGTTCTTTCTGAAAATGTTTCAACACTTATCCAGGAGTCTTTGTCAATTCTGGTGGATCGCACTTGAGTAACCTGTAGTTGGCGCATTCTCAGTCAGAATGCAAATCAATGACCCACTCGTCACTGTCCCGGGTTATTAGAAGCTATTGCTTGGTGTGAGTGGAGTACTTGGTCACCTGAATCATGATGCGATGCTGATGTGATCTCTGTGGAATGAGGAGGATCGAGCTGTAAACGCCGGGGAGTTCTCAGAAAGAACTGAACGGAAGTGAGGTCGCCTCCTATTTAAGCCTGTTTGCTGTCTTATACTATATATATCTATATAGCTATATATATATGTATATAAATCTAATTATTGCAGGGATGTGTACTAGGCATGGGCTGGTTACAGGTATCAAGGAATATTTGGGTTTTTAAAAGCCAGTTTTAAAACTATTTCTGCCATGGTTTACATAAAGTCTGAAGTCTTTTTCATGAGATACCTCAAAAAGTGCTATAGAAGTGCATAGAATATCATAGCACTCCCATTGCCAGACATTTTGCTTCTCTCTGCCACACAGCTGTTAAAAAAAAAAGGCCACTAAACTTGTCCGTCGCATAGAGAAACCACAAACTCGGCATGTTGGAAATATTTCCAGAACAAAACACAAAGGCTCCAAGTATTTCTCTATAAGAATGTCAAAATGTTGCTAAAATATGAGCTTTTTGGTCTTGAAAACCTCTAGATTTGCACGTTGTTGTTGTCTTAACACTCCGATAAACAGAAAATAAATTTCTTTTTTCTAAAGATTATTATGCTGTGACCCTCTCATGCCAGCCAATGCCTAGTCTGTTGTTATTTTTATGTTCCTAAATGGGAATCATCTTGTCTATTTAGTGCAATGTGTTGGTTTATGTGCCTTTGTGAACTCCTCCTGAATCCAAGGGCTGGTGCCTTAGATATGGCTGCCCTACGATGTTTTACACAGACATGATGACCAGAACGCATGCAGTTATTTAATAAAACTGACTACAATTTAATAAACTGCATTGACCACATTTTATTCCACAAAACGTGTTTTTATAACAACGTCATGTCTAGTTAGTCATGTCTCTTGTTAGCATTTGCACTAGTTCTTGAAT
Organism: Fundulus heteroclitus; assembly: GCF_011125445.2. Classification (NCBI taxonomy): domain Eukaryota; kingdom Metazoa; phylum Chordata; class Actinopteri; order Cyprinodontiformes; family Fundulidae; genus Fundulus; species Fundulus heteroclitus. The sequence continues at coordinate 13,723,920 of NC_046381.1, forward strand.
AAAAGCAGTCTCAGCCTCTCACCGGCGGGCTTTCTGTGTTTATTTATTACATTCTGTGATTCGTGGCAATGACAAAGGCAACTTTATCATGTGATCAGCTTGAAAACATTTGAATACATTCGTGAGTACAGAGCACATCTATTAAATAAAACAAAAAGTCAATCAGTTTATCTGAAGTGGATTTTCTTTGCGAATCACCTGAACTTGTTCAGCGGTTTGAAAACATTAAAATGAATAAGTTATTCTGATGAACTGCTGCTGCTTCTGAATAAACAGGATTTGGCTTGCATTTCTCAGTATGCCCGGCGGACTGGTTTGGCGCCGCTACTGTGAAATCCTTTCAGGTAGGTCCTTCCTAGAATAGGCCGGCTTTTTTCTTCAGGTCGATCTGACGCCATTTGGGCATACCCAGGAACTCAGCTCGACTTACACCCAGCAGGTTCTCAAAGTCCACATCAGCCAGGTAGTCCTGCAGGAGGGAGCAGAGGTTGGGATCTGGTTAGGCTGACCCCTGCTGGTCACAATGTGCTATTACAGCAGGGTACACCATGAGGGAAAACAAAAAAAATAAACCTCCTCATGTGGTTAATAAAAAAATAGACCCTCCCCCATTTATTGGCACCCCTAATAAAGATGTATAAAAAATTTATGTATTTTTTTTTAACGTATCTTTCATTACAGTATAATAGTTTCATACCGACCTGGAATTTTACAATATTTATACAGAAGGAGAGAAAAAAAGTCCCAATGTAGTTTTTTTTCTTTTACAAAATTACTAGTGCCGAAACATTTTCCTTGTTAACATTCCTAAAAATCAAACCTATCTGAAGGAAACTTATGATTAATAATTTTTAGGAGTTAACTGGAGATCCATGAATGGTTTTTCTGTGTGTCTCTGTGTCCCTGGTGTGATGAGCTGGTGACCTGTCCAGGGAGTCCACCGGTGACTCCTGGAATCGGGCACCAGCTCCTTCGTGACCATGTGCAGATAAGCGGGTTTAGACAATGGATGGGTGGATGAATAGAGAAACCACAGCTTCCTGTTTTCCTGGAGACTAATTATGGTGTAACTGAGACACTCTTCGAAATGAGTAAGTCAAGAGAACATACCATTCAGGTTTAACAGATGTGTGTCAGCGTACATAAATCAGGGAATTGCAACAAGAAAATAGCTACTAAACAGAATATACAGTCAGTATAAAAGAATAAACCCGAGTCAGGAGGAGAAAATCTCTAAATCAGGCTACTGTATTATATTTTTTAAAGGTTTTTCCACACATATTACCAGGTTAGACAATAACCAATAAATTTACAGTAGTTATAAGAATTTCTTTCTTTCTTTCTTTCAAGTCTGGTAGTTATTTGGCGCTCAAACTGTTGGATTTTCTTTTTGTCTGGAGTTCTGTTTAATTTTTGTGTGTTTATTCCCACAACAGCAATCAGTTTATATCCCGCTTTAGTTGTGTTAAAATCTCTTTATATATTGATTTGTTTATTTATTGTTTGTAGTGATTTTCAGCCAACTTACATAAATGAGGGTTTCAGTTAATGGTGTCACAGTCAGTATTTTATGTTGCATTCGCTATTATTGTGTTCATTGTTCTGGTCCAGCCTTGTCCTTAATGGGGTAAATCAGTGACGGTTAGCTTTATTTCCTGTGTTATTGTGAAGCTGATTTTCCATGTGTCCCTCGGTCGGGTCTCCCCTTCGGTTCACTCCTGGTCTCATAGAGTCTCTGCATTCATGTTTATCCATGTCAAGTATTTGGGCGCCTCTGTTCAAAGTAGAACAATCCATTTTGTGTTTCATATGTCAAGGTATTTTAGATGTTGAACGTGATATGATGAAATGCAATCCCAGTTCTTTTTAAAAAATTACAAAATCGTCCTTTAATAAGCCAAAATATCCTAATGTCCCTTCCCTCTAGTATAGTTGGATGAACATCCTGAGGCATTCTACAGGATTGCAATCAACTGTAACCACTCAGCAGTTTTCTTGTGAAGAAAAGCTGCTTAAAGTATTCATTGTACTCATTGCACTCATTGTAGTAAAACTGCTGCATGCAAAAAAAAAAAATCACAATTTAAAGAGGGGAACTGATAGAAAAGAAAAACTTTCCTTCCACAGGAAGGAAAACATGTGCAACTACATTGGTTTGTATGATTGTTAAAAGATAGCTTATAAGTGAGATATTTAATTTGACAAAATGTCTGGGTAATATTTTATTTTTTTTAAGTGCATTGTGAGTGGTAGAAATGAACTATTTTTGCAAACATGATGGTGGACCATAGACAGTTCAAAAATATTTATATAATCTATCAAACAACTCAAACTGTAGCAAATTTAAAGCGGATACCTCAAAGATCAGAGTTTGAGCTTTTATCTGGCGCTATGGAAGAAAATTCTATCTATGCATGCCATTTTCTATATAGCAGAGATGCTCAATATATGGAATACATGGTAGAGACATGGTTTAATGGTACTGAAAGACAAAAATAAGACTGTAATTGATATGGGCATTGAATTTTTCAGTAATGTTGCAATTACAGATTTTCCTTTTATCGTGCAGCTCTACTGTCATGCAGTTTTAATAGCCACAAAGTGATGGTTTTCATCTGCAGGATTTAAAAGCAGCAATAGGAAATCTGGATAATATGTTGTCTGCAGTCATTTAGAAGGTTTATATTTAGCAAAAAGAGAGAACTTGACTGGTCAGCAGTTTCACTCTGCTTCATTTGCTTTCATCCCGAACAATAAGGGAAATATTGCCCTGCAGCTCAAGTTTCCTGATGAGTGTTTTCAACTATTTAGTGGGGAATCTAAGTCACAGATTTACATGCAAACTTTAACTGAGCTGTTTTGCACTGGAGCGTATCCTCACAGTGCTTACACAGCTCACAACACAGTGAGGCGGCCACTCTCAGTTACTGTATTTTCCGGACCATAAGTCGCACCAGCCATAAAATGCATAATAAAGAAGGAAAAACATATATAAGTCGCACTGGAGAATATGTCGCATTTTTGGGGGAAATTTATTTGATAATATACAACATCAAGAACAGACATGTCATCTTGAAAGGCAATTTTAAATAAAAATAGAACGGAGGCAACAACAGGCTGATTAATTGTACGGTTAGCTTACGCTACATGACAACTGAGAACGTGCTTGGTATGTTAACATAACATATTAAAAGATATTCAGATAACTATAGCATAAATAACATGCGAAGAAGTTAACCAAAGCGCCCGTGTCACTCCAAATAACTAAAATCCAGTGAAATCTTCATCCTCTGTGTCACTTTCAAATAACTCCGTTAACTCCGGAGGTAGAAGATGCGGCACTTTCGCTTTTACGTCGCTTACATCTGATTCAACACAAGCCTAGAGCGCCCTCTTGCGGTTTGGTGTGAAAATAACAGGTGTAATGATATACCGGTAAAAATGTGTAATAATTTCACACATAAGTCGCTCCAAAGTATAAGTCGCATCCCCGGCAAAACTATGAAAAAAAACTGCGACTTATAGTCCTGAAAATACGGTAAATGGAAATTCAGATTTGCCAGGTGGTCGTGGCGCCCCACAGGCTATGCTGCCCTGGGTGGTCACCCAAATCAAGTACCAGATCTTAATGTAAACTATAAACCTATTTAAAATAAACGTAACAGAAACCATTTTAAAATTCAGTTTGCTTCTTATAGAGATCATTGTGTGTAGGAACTTTTAATTGGTAATCTATGGCTTTCTATTTGCCTGGGGGTAGAAGTACGACATGATACTACTATGAAGGACATTTCCTTTAGTTACTAGGCTGGACGGTGAGAAGGGTGGTAAGGTAGTTAAAACGCATCTCCAAGGCTTTCTATTAGGGAACTGAGGCAAAGATTTTTTTTTTCAAAATCAATTTATGTTGCTGGAATGAAGTATGATACATTTTGACAAACTTGGTTATTCTACTTCTCCTCAAAAAGGCCATCTTTGCGTCTGCAGTAGCTGTTTAGTGTTTTCTTTAAGTGTCATTCAACAGGTGACTCATAGCTCTGGTCTTTGCTCAACGTTTCCTGGCACGACAGATCAATACTGGCTCTCACAAGCACAAAGCGCTTTGTGTTACGTAGATGTCTCGCAAAATCTTTAAATAAATATTTGCACATGTGCCTGATTTTAATGGCTGTAAATATATTGCTATAATTAAGATGTTAAACCAACACCCATTCATGCAACCCACCTCTCGCTGGCTGGGGTCCACTCCCTCTGGAAGCGCATCGACAGGCACATTAATGAGGCTCTTAGGGTCCACAGACATCCCACTGCCACCGGTTGGGGAGTAGGGGCCTTTGAATGGGCTGGTGAGAGTGGGGCTGGTGGGCGACTGGAACCCGCCGTGGGTCTTGTACATCGGAAACGAGCTTGCAGGGCCTCCAGGAGCACTGTAGCCATCCGTCACATCAAGACCTTTATTCAGGTCGGAGGCGCTCAGGTCCTTCAGGCAAAAAAAAAAAATATCAGACTTGCAGATTAGTGACACACAAAAAAAATGGCTGTTAGATCAGTAATACACCAGTACAAGCAGTCGATTAGGATCAGGATCGTGATCAGTCAATCACTTACTACAGTGATCTCACGGACAGATGCCGCATCATTCAGCTTTTTTTTAACATCCTCATAGGAGTTTCCCCCCTGTTGAGAAGATCGATTCAGATTAAGGAATTAGTTTGCATGCAGAGATGCACCCATCTCAACGAAACACATCATACGTGTACGACTGGGCTCGCCGTCCGATTTGTGAGATGATTCACTCACACAAGATTATTCATCTGAAATCTGTGATTATTTTCCCCTGATCATACATTATAATGCGAAAGAAAGAATTAATTATTAAACCATACTATTTTGCCTATCCTTGATACTTCTGTTTAAGACAACAGGATGGTCAGAAGTTTACATGATTTTTTTTGTGGGCATGAATGTCATTCGTTTTCAGCTTTTAATGGTGCATTTGAAACATAATTGGTTTGCACAAGTTTAAATGTACTTATCACATACAATATGCACCATCAGTAATATTTGAATAAATGTCCTCATCCAGATTCTTTTATCTATGTTCTTTTCGCGGCCTTGAACAAGGTCCTGGTGTAATTCTGGGTAGATGTTTGACCAATCTTCTTGTTAGAAATGCTAGAACTTAGTTTAATAGGTGAGTTTCCTGGCATGTGCCTATGATTTGGGCAGAGAAGGGTTTGCCCTAAAGTTATCCTAAATTTGAAAACCTGACTGCTCCAAACATGCTTCTGGTTATGGGGCCAAATGGCTTTACCTGTCTTATCAGACAATACATTTTCTTTTCTGGGGACATTTGGCTTGCCCATGTGGGCTATTTTAATTATGCTTGTAACTATCAAATTTAAAACAAAGCTTATTTTCTGGTTCATGGGGATGTCTAACTGGGCTCACAGTGGATAGTGGCATTGGTGTCCAAGCATCTTCCAGAACAAGGTGGCCTTGAGCCTTTTAACCCATTTCCTAGTAGCTCAGGGTGACCGTTTGATTTGGATCGCTGAAATATTGGCACAGTTGAGAGTTTAGAAAGACAGTAATCTCAAAGACACATCAAAAACTGGCTTTGGAAGCCTTACTTTAACCTTCTCCAGGGGTCTCTCAAAACCACGACTTCAACACTGTTGTTTAAAAGCTGGGTCTGCACTCTGCACCATTAAACCAACCTATGCAAATGAGCTCTGTTGATTATACCAGGTAGAGTGGCCGAACATCCGGCCAGAAATCATGTAAGATGCTTGTTCACTGTTGACAAAAAGCGTGTGATCAATGTTCAACCACCTAAGGGACGTCTAACCATATATCGTATGGAGTGACTTCATTTTATTTGAACTTGACTGTTAGTTTTCATCAGTTTTCATCAGTTTTCATAATCATAAATCCACCCGCTATAAAGAACGGTTCAAATGAATCATTAAAAGCCTCATATGGGTCTGAAATTCATGCCGACAACGATTAGATGTCTGTGCTGGAGAGGCGAGACCTCCCTGTTAGACCTACACTCCACTTAAAAGGATCCCATGCGTTAAACCAGCCGGTAAAGGTGAGCGGCTCAAATCCCTGTTTCACAAGGATGATGGGCGTGTCGGGGTCTCGGCCGGCCGGGTGGGTCCTCAGGTACTCGTGCGCGCTGTTCCAAGCCTCTTTGGTCTCAGTTTCGTTGGCGAACCTTCCAATCCACAAGAAAATCTGAAGAGATACAAAAAGGTGAAACGGAGAAATCGAACGCAGCACCTCCGAGGGTGTGTGAACGGTGGCATCCCAAACCCTCACCTCCTCCCAGGTGTCCAGCAGCATCACGTCCTCTTCGTCCAGGTCACTGTGGTCAAAGTCGTACACCTCCGTCATCCTGAAGCAACCCGTTTGGTTTGAGCACTCGAACAGCCGCGGGGCGTAAAGCAGATTCTCTCTCTCCAGTCTAAACGTCAAGATAAAAAGCTTTACCAGAACAGCTCCTTACCAGAGGCTCAAAGTGACACGGGACTTATCGATACGTCGATGTAGAAATATGTACATTTAAATGATTTACAAGTCATGCGCTCAAAGAGGAAAACACAAGAATGTGTGAAAGCATTTAGTTCAGCTCTATGTCCGAGTTGACCTGCTGTCGCTGGCGTAGGGGGCCTTTCCCCCCAGAGCGATCCAGAACTCCGCTGGCTCCTGGCCCTCCATCACCACCTCCTTGTACTGCCTGAACAGGCGGTCGCACATTTCCGTCGCCATCATCCTCTCGTCTCCGCTGCAACCCTGCCGACGCGCACAATTCGCAACAGACATTTAAAACAGCGTTGTTCCACGATTGTTCGGCGTGCTTCGCAGCTCCGTGGTCGGGGTGCGTACCTTTCCATACCACAGGTAGCATTTCTGGCTGGTCTTCAGCAGGAAAACGTCGTTGCTGTTTAGACACGAAGCCCTCGCCGGGACCTCGGTGGCCTTTGTGCTCAGCTCGTTGGTTCCTCTCACCTGGAAGAGGCTGCAGCTGGTTTTAGGGGGGGCTGCGCCAGCCCGCCCTGTTCCCCCCTGCAAGAAGCACATGTTACTATTAGCGCACCTTTACAGAAAATGTTTGATTGTTCATTTTCCATGAGACTGGAGCACAACAACAGGCTCCTTGCGTGCAGAAGTGTTCGCATCCCTTGAGTTTCGCACATTCTGCAACGCAACCATGAATAACATTGTGTTTTATTGTGATTTTACAGGATCAACCGAGAGACTAGTCCATGATTGTGAAGTGAAAAGATAAGGAAACATGGATTTCACAAATCGCTTAGGGAGAATCTCTGCCACGTTTGTGTATCCAGAGACTAAAATTATAGCTTTTTCCTCTTTCCAAAGGAGCTGAAATTAAAGCAGAATGGATGACAAGCGTCTAAAAAACATCCGTTTTGAAGTTTTGTTACAAATGCTCAGTTTAAAGTTGGTTATTATGTTATTCTTCTCGGTTTTTATGGCACTAGTTGCTAATTTTTCCCAAAGTAGACAGGAAGTGGGGTTTGAAAGAGGGTGGACATGTAGTGAGGGACTCAGGCCAGAATTGAACCTACGTCAGCATATAGAGAACTAAGGGCTCCTCATACGGATCAGGCTTTCTACCATCTGGACAATTCTAACATATGAATGTGCCGATCAAAACCCTTCCACTGTGGCTGGCTGTGTGTTTACGGGCCTGGAAGATGATCCTCTGCCTGATTCTCAAGCCTTTAGCAGGCCCCATCAGATTTCCTTCTGGTAATGGATTATTAACCAAACAAAGGATATCTACAGCCTAATGCCGCCACCTTCATGTTTCACAATGGGAATGGTGTGTTCTGAGTAGATTAATGAAGTTGTTTAAACCCAAGGACAGCGTTGTGCAAAAAGATGAGTTGTGGTGTCCTCCGACAAGAGAGCCTTCATCCACAGGGTAAGGGTCAGGGTTACTTAACCCCGTGTCCCAAAATGTGGCAGACTAAGCATATTATGTCCTTCCTTTCAACAATGACTCTCTTGTCATTTTTTTTTACAGAAAGGCCAGATTTGTGGAGAGCACAACTAATAGCCGTCTGTCATGAGATTCTCCCACCAGAGCTGCAGCTCCTCTCAGAGTTACTATGGGCCTCTTGGCTGCTTCTCTAAGTCATCTCCTACCTGGCCCTCTTGTCACTTTAGGTGGATGTCCACGTCTTGACAGGTCTGCGGTCGAGCAAGTGGCTTTGCTAGATTTAAACGGTGAGATGTTCACAGTTTGGGGATGTCGTTTTAAACTTCTCCACTGCATCTTCTACATCTTAATGATGCTGTTTGTTCACCAATGCTCGAACAAACCTTCGCAGAGCTCCTGGATAACTAGTGAGATTTATAATCCCACACAGGTGGACTCTGTAACGTTCACGGCTTCTGCTGTGATTCTGCTTCTCTGCTGCTGACTGCTGACATCCCTCTCTGTTCGCTGTGCTGCTCTGGCATATATCCACTGACTTCCTGCACCCGTCTCTGCTCTGGTTACTGGCGCTCTATATACACTGCAAAAAGGGAACTAAAAGTAAGTCAAATTTTCTAGAAATTAGTGTATTTTTTATTGATTTGAGCAGGTAAATAAGACTATTTGCCAATGGGATTAGTAGTTCCACCCCTAAAATAAGATAATTAGATATTCTGCACTTGAAAAATGATGATGGAGATGAATTTTTCCTACTTTAAGTGCAAAAATCTTATTCCATTGGCAAATAATCATATTTACCTGCTCAAATCAAGAAAAAATGCACTCATTTCAAGACAAATTTACTTAATTTTAGTTCCCTTTTTGCAGTGTAGACCTGTCTCTTCCACAGTTCAGGCGCCAGATTCCCAGACACCCTTGCGTAGCCCTTCTGCCACACGTCTCATGGTGGAAACGACAGCCACTGACCTGTCCCTCTCTCTTTCAGGGGTTTCTGCGCTCCTCACCGGCTACACCTGTCTTTCAATAAAAGTCTTAAAAGGCTAAAAAAAACACTCTGCGTCTGTCGAATTCTCGGGTCCAAAAACCAGCATCGTTACAAATTTACTGCTTGCATAATGAACACAATGACAAAACCTGGAAAAGTTCAAGGGATACTTATGCTTTTGCAAGGCACTGCACAGTTTCATTGTTCTTAATTTGGACTAAAGTAACCTTCAGTGTTAAAGTCAAACCTCGAAAATGATGAGTTTTCCTTTGAAAATTGCCAGGAAGTGGCGAGGCTCCTTTCCCATCACCACTCGGACCTGGACGGGGGCGCCGTTGTACATGTTGTCAATGGCGACAGCCTGGTAGGCGCAGGCAGTGATCTCGTCTTTGGTGGCGTGACGTCCCTGATGTAAAAGATTTTAGATTAATGAAATCGGTGAGAAGTTTGTCGGTTTGTGGGGGAAGAACTGCGCCTCGTGTTCTGATGAAACTGACCTGCCACATGTAGAGTATGTAGCGCTCTCTGTTCGACACCTGGTATGAGTACAGCACCAAGTAGCAGTCTCCTCCGTAAAACTGCCCGTACGTATTAGGCTGCACCTCGGCCAGCTCCAGTTTCTCAATGCGCCACACCTGAAGGACGAAAGTCAACGTTTCTGGAACTTTAGCTCTCCTTTAGAGCAGTCTCAATATTTTTACTTTGATGTGCGTCCTTCCTACCTTCACGTCTCCTGAACCATCGTCAACCAAGTGCTGCTTTGCCGCCTTGTCAGGGTGAGCGTGGAGCTCCTTCACGTCAAACTTTACTTGCTCAACCTTGGCTGCAAGGTATGCCAAAGTATTGGTTAATAAATCAATATTCACTCAATTTGTCATCTACAACCAGTACATGTTTGATATAATAAGTATGTATATATGTTTATATACATATAGATCACTATGTATGTAAATAAGAGATCATATGCCCATTCCTATTTGTTTTTGTATTTTTTTGTATCCTTTTTGATCCATTGTATATATGAAGATTCACTGTATATAACTGAATGCACCTTTCCTACTCTGCACCTTCTTGTATGAACCGATGTGGCAAGTAAATTTCTCCATTGTGAGATCAATAAAGCCTATCTTATCTTATCTTATCTTATCTTATCTTAAATTAAAATTATCCTTGTCAAGTATGTCCAAATGGATTAACCACAAAAACAGCTCGTCAGACAGTGATGAAGGATGAACCAAGAAGGTGGTAAACTTATAGAAATCATGTCGTGTTACAAAACCAGTTTGGCCTCTCTGGCTCAGTATTAAAACAGATGTAATCCTTTTAAACTTCATTTAATATTCTGTGCGTCCCACAATGCTTGTTACAAGGCCCTATCCTGCTTTTTTATTGCACTATTATTATATTATTGCTTTCCTAACCTTTTTTATACAATGCTGTGTTATAATTTTCTATTTGTTATAATATTTTGTCTGTTTCATAACTAGTATCTGGAAAGCACTTATCTTTTTATGGCTTGTGCTGGCTAATTATGAGCTAGGTAGGAAATGTGGAATTGACATTACCTATCTTTCCCACAGTGTGGGTGTTGCCCAGACCGGTAATTTGGCCTTTTTCCCTCCAGGTTTTGAACTGATGCTTGAACATCGCTGACTCTCCTCCTTCACTCATCACCTCCACACTGGTGCTGGACGGGTAGTTTTTGGTTTTAATGTAGTCCTGGTGGCAAACCAAAGACACATATGGATCGATCACACGGCTCCAAAAGAAAAGGATAATGTAACAAGTTGTGCAGAAGTTATACAGAGACGTCATTCAGATTTAGCCTCATATTTCATTAGTTTGCGTCCTCACCACTGCTCTCTTCATGGCCTCTCGACGCTCATTCTTTGAGGCCTTTTTGCCCTTCCAGACCATCACATTAGAGCCTCTGTTGTCCAAAATATAGCAGTCCTAACACCGGGGGGGAAAAGAAACGGTCACATGTGAAAGGTCCCACGTTCTCGACAAACAGCTTCAGAAGAAAAGCGAGCGAGGATGAGAGGTAGTTACAGAGGAGCGCAGCAGATCTTGTGTTAGAGGCTGTATGCCCACTTCCTGGATCACTACGTTCCCGCTGTTGTCATGAACACTGTTGACAGACAGAGGAGGGTGTGTGGCACCGTTAGAATGTTCTGAAATAATCTAAAAGTCACAACGCTGAGACACCAAACACTTACTGGTAGAGCCTGACGTTGTTGTTCTGCTCTTCGTCGTGTTTGGTATCAGGAACGGCCTTCTTCAGCTGGCCGGGTCTCTTGCCGAGCACGTCGGTCATCGTTTTTACCAGCTCAGGTGTGTCCTTCTCCTGCGCTCCCTCCACGACATGGATGTCAGCGCGACCTCCGCGCTCCCGGTCCCGGATGTCCTGTGCCAGCAACACTGCCTGCGAACACGGCGGAGAGAACCGAATGAAAATGTCTCCTAATTTAAGTCAGATAGGTCCCAAAAAGTCTAACACCCTTTAAGCATAGATGTTAGAGAGCCGTCTATTTTATATTCCCATGTTTAATATTTGGATATGGTGTTTTAAGTTTGAGGAATTATGCGAGTAATTAGCATCGGTGTTGGCTAATGAGTGACTGTATAATGTTAGCCGTCAGTTAATGCTGACAGTGCTAATGAGTGTAGCTTCTAATCAATAGGGTTGTTACGTATTTGCCAATTTGTCAATAGTTAGTGAAAGAAAATAATGATTCTATCATCAGTAAGTGTTTATACTATTGTCTATACTTATTCCTCTCATTGTGGGTGCCTCATGCCACAGACTTTAATTAAAGTCATCGGGGGAAATCAGATGGAAGCATCTTCGTACATAGGTTAGAATGTACACTTTTAAAATAATGTGAATTAATTTGCACCGCAGGCTGTAGAGAAAACAAATTAATCTGTGTTTTAAAATTAGTTTTAGAATGATGGAAATCGTAATTTAATTGTGTATCTCTTGGTCCACTTAATTTTGGGGTCTCCTGTCTGGTTCTTGGCAGCTGTTCACAATTTTATTAGAATTCAGTATACCATAACTCTTTATGTATTCAATATTCCATAACATTATATTATGGCAAATAATGAAATATTACTTAACAATTACTTGTTAGTAGCTTTATTTAGTGGAAATTTCTGAGCCAAATTTAGGAAAAAAAGTTTCCTTATTGTTTTATTTTAATTCTGAGTCAACCATATTGTGAAGATGCATAAAACAAATATGAAACTGCATTGAAATACAAATGTTTAACAAGGAATCCTAAAAGTTATAACTTTTTATGAATTGTCTTTTTTAATGGAAATCCATTAAAGCTCATGATTCACATATGTAAAATTAATATCAGAAGCTGTGGGCTCATTTCTGATGAGGAGTAATCCGCATGAAGCAAATTGAACTTTTTGAGTCAGTAAAAGGCACTTTTATCGCAAGAGTGGATGAAAATTATGTTTAATCCTAACATCAAACAAGGAGGAAAAAAACAAAGGCTTTAATTTTGTCAGTTATGTTTTCTTTTTTTCCCTGATTAAGAAAGGTATTGAAAAATAAGATGCCAATGTTTTGCACAATTTATTATATTTTAATTAAAATTGTGACTTTCTTTAACAAAACAGTCAACATTTAATTTCACATTCAATGGAAACAAGGCTCTAAAAATCGTTAAATCGATCAGCTTTTTAATGTACATTAACTATTTTTTCTTCAGCGCTTTTCTTTTACCGCTGCAAATGCACATCTGCTCATACCTTGAGCTTCTCCCTCCTGTTGCACTCAGGGCCATTCCACTGAATGATGGTTTTACCAAGGTCCAGAAGAAACACGTCTCCATTGTTAAAGCTGTTCCATGACACCTCAACCTGCAAACAAACAAACAAAAAAAATAATCACAGTTTGCATTTCTAAACACAATCAAATGGGAATTCCAAACAACTGCGTGGCTACAATAGTAAAATACCCCAAAATCACAGCTTTTCTCAGATCGTTAACACCTATTGTGACAGCTACTACAACAAATGCGCTAAAAATGATCATAACATGAGCAGCAACACCCCTGTGGTGGGACTGTGCGAAGGAGGGAGTGAGAGGTACAACACAGACTGCAGTGACGACAGGGACTATTCTTCTCTGCAAACCTCTGACGCTGAAACGTGCTTCCTCCCTTTGACGTGCAGCAGCCGCAAGACGTTGTAGACGTTCGTGTCGACGTGGTTAAAACCTGAGGCCAATCCACCCTTCTTGTAGCTGCAGAGAGATCAGCGACCAAAGTTCAGGTGTAATAAAAAACGAGGCCCAACGCGCCATAAGCAATAAAGACAAAGGTTTTTTTTTTCCACCATAAAAGAAAAAAACTGTGAAAGTGATTATCTGGAGTCTATTCTGCTAATCCTGAAATTTTTTCGTATGTGACGATAATTTCAGACAAAGTAATTAGCCGTTTTTATTTTAGAGAGATTACAATATATGCGAGTGTGTGTGTGACCTTTTCTTGGTAATTCTAGTCCTCCCTTACGACAATATGTACCTTTTGACCACTAGGGGGCATGAAAGTTCCAAGTTTAGCGCCCCTGCAGGCCACTAGCATGTGCTAGCTCTCTTCTTTAAGGGGCGCTCCAGGTCACATGACTTTCTGAGTGACGGAGCCACACCTCTCAAGTTACATACATAGTTTTTGGGGCAGCCCGCACAGACCATCAGTACACGCTAAGTGCTATATTGACATGGAAAGTTGAATAATATATCTCAAATCAGGCTAACATGTGGGTCAAAAGTTACGTATTGGGGCTGTAACATTCAGGCGAGTGTACTGTATGACTTACATCAGGCCATTTTTGAAGTAGCTCCTGAACTTTGGCGATTCGAAGCCCTGCACCTCCCTGTACTGCACTGGGCACCCACCCAGGTACTCATCCAGCTGGGTGACGTAGAGCGCTGCAGATCCCTGCTCGTCCTGGGAGGAGGTCTTTCCTATCCAATAGTGGATGTCGATCGACTCTCCCGCACCTTTATTCTTGCTGATCTGGAGTAGAGTGCGCAATTGATAAAGGCGCACGTGTTAATCATTCACATTTGTACGCGCAACCTTATCAGAGTCTCATAAAATGAAATCAACCTGTGCCACACTCACATTCAGAATAATGTAACAGTCCCCCTCAAAGAAGTTACCGTAGGCCTTGGTCGGAACCGGCGCCATCCGCATTTTCTGCATAAAGAAAATGTAATGGTTTAAACCACTGTAGTAAGACTTCATCTCAATCTGTTGTGAAATGCACTAGACTGTAGAATTTAGGTTTCTCTTTTTTAGCACTTTCTTACATTGATGGTCCATATCTGCAGGCCTGGCTTCCGACTGATGTTTGCAAAAGCATCTCTGTCCTTGCTGTTCATCTTCGCGGTGAACTACAATGAGCAGAAGGGGAAAAAAGTGACAAGCTGAAGCAGTTTTGCATGTGGCTTTAAGGCAGATGCATTGCAAAAAGGTAACTAAAAGTAAGCAAAACAATTTTTAAATTAATGTTAATGTTAATTGTCCTTGATTTCAGCAGGTAAATAAAAGATAATTAAAAACACTGCACTTGAAATAAGATGATGGAGATTAATTGTTCCTATTTTAAGGGCAAAAAACCTTACTCCATTGGCAGATCATCTTGTTTACCTGCTCAAATAAAGGAGAAATACACTCATTTCAAGAAAATGTTACTTTCTTCGAGTTCCCTTTTTGCAGTTTATGATCAATAAATACAATAACTCTTACAGGCAGTGCATACCTGCATTACTAACTATGAAAAGTCATGGTGCCCAAGCATTAGAACTAGAAGCTCTATTAAAATCCACTTTCATAACAAGTAAGGACATTAGCTTGAGAAAAGCAATACAGAACTTTTTTTTATTTTTGAGGGTACAACTTTCATACATTCTTTCATACAACCAGACCAAGGTGTGGTTTCCTGCCTGACCTGTACAACCAGGAAATCGCTCAATTAGAAGCTGTTCGACATCAAGGAGTTAACTAAAAGAGTCCAAAAAGTAACACAATCTATCAGCTCAAGAAATGCAAGAACCAATGAGAAACATGGTCACTAACATCTATCATTCATGAATGGGATGCAAAGCAATTTCTAAGACTGTGGGATTCTTATGAACCATATTTAGAGCCATTTCCTACAAAAAGAGAAAGCATAAAATTAACATGTCTATTCAATTAAATCTTCCTAAAATATGGTCCTGCTTCCAAAATGTCAATAAGAGCGCACTGACGACTCATCCAGGAGATCACAAATGAACCTAGAAGAACCTCTGAGGCAAGCGAGCTCTGGGGCCCTTTAGCTAAGGTCAGTGTTCATGATTCAACAGATGATTCACCACTAGAGGTGGTCTGGAAGCACGCGCTGTGGTTCCCTGCACTCTGCTGGCGTCACTGTGGTTGTCTCCGCAGTTTTGAATGTTTGGTTTAAGATCTGTCCTCCTACCTGGGCGCCGTCGAACATGCAAATGCCGGTTATCCGAGGTAACGCTGAACCAAGATCCATTGCAGAACATAGCCACACATCATGGGTGCCAGCCTCACACTTTTAATTTCATCCAACAACAGCGGTTTCTGTGATGTTAGCAGCAACAACCTTTGAATAAGACTACCCGCATTGGAAGATGGCACAGGACGCTGGATGGAGTCTGATTCATACGTTTTTAGGTGATAGACGCAAATGACATTGGGTTTTACAATCTACGGCTCTCACACACCTATTGGCTCCAACATTGGGTACCAACCATGTCTAAACTTCAACAGATGCAGGGAGGTTGGATGTTATACCCACCTGGCCACATGCAAACCTAACATACATTACAGAGTTGTAGACAGACACTAAGTCTGATTTTTTTTTTTTTTTGTGAACCACTACAAAACAAATCTACCTAAAGGGTTTAATAAAGTAACCTTCAACTCTGGACCAGTAAATAACAATCCCAAACCTGAACTTCTACAATTGACAACATAAAGCTGCCTTATGTTTAAACCTCTTGGACCCCCCACTGCTGGGGGAGGAACGTAGCTTTTCAGCAATTGCAAACCACTAAAATAATCATTACAATAATAATTACATTTTTTAAACAATTTGAATTTCCTGCGGATAGTTGCTGAAGTAAACATAATTCCATTAATTTGTGTTATTTTGAGCACAGATTCAGAAGAAAAGCACCTTGGGGACCTAGCCTCCACTACTGGAGGCTTCCCAATCGACTCCATCCAGTTCTGAGGAAAATTTTAAATGGATGCATGGCATATAGCATTTGCAGATGCAGCGGCTTTTATTCTGTGTGTCCATCGACTGTCCTGCAGCTGTCTGCAAACACGGCCGCTTTACCTGTGATAGTAAAACATACGTCCGCTGAAGACGTCCATTCAACACACTAGCTGCTTGCAAATCCTATCGCTTTAAGGCTTTCAAGTTGTTCTGACTTCTGACTTTTATTCTTCTGGCATATAGTCAACAAGGCTTTGCTCTGTGTTGGCTCGATGGCATCATGCAGCTGCAAATTTGTTTGCATGTCCGGGGTGCAAGTCTCTCATCCAACCACATCCCTAAAGGTGAGATCTTGGATTGACTGCTTGTATCTGGTGACTGAGGAGTTCCTCGTCATGTTCAAGAAACCGGTTTAAAATGGCGTGGCCTTCTCAACGTGATACACTATCCTGCTTGGAGGAGACGGGTAGCCTTTGGTCGAAAAGGGATGGACATAATCAGCAACTATACAGAGGTTAGCTAAGATGTTTAAACGATGCCCAGTTGACACGTAGGGGCAAAAGGTGTGCCAAGGAGCTACATCTCTACATCATTACACCACTTGGGGAAGCTGGACCTTTGATATAAGGCAGGAAAAATCCATGTTTTAATAATGTGTTTACCCATTTCTAATCCCACCACCTGAATGTCTTATCAGGCAATTTTTTTTCCGGTCTGCTACTGTCCAGTTTTGGTGAACTTGAGGGAACTGGAGCCTCAGTTTTCTGTCCTTAGCCCATATACTTCCAGATTCGACTTGCTTTGCTTTCAGGGATTTTATTCTGTATATCTTGGTTGTAACAAGGTTGTTATTAGACCTGCTGATGCCTTATTGTCATCTTGAACCAGTCATGCCTTTCCCCCCCCTCTATCTTCTATTTTATATGCCATTCTCTGTGCCATTCTCAGAAACTCATTACAGATTATAACTCATTTAAAGTACTCCAAAGTAGAAAACACAACTTTTATACAGCATTTGCATAGATCTATATTACATCTCTATCACATCAGTGGAAAAAAAATATGTTTTTGAGATAATTTAGAGGCTTTTGAAAGATTGCATAACTGCCAGCAAGGCAGCTTTTGATCCACTAATGAGCGTCAGGCTGGAGTCAAAGCGCCGTGCAAGTCCTGCAATCAGCTGCGCTTTAACTGCCTCTTTACTGAGGTATGAGAAACAACAGCGCCGATAAGCAAACACTGAGAACCCAGGAGTGCAGCTGTCGCCCTGCACGACTCAAAGGGATGCCACGCTACCCTCACTGGATGATGAATGCAGGATCAGAGTCGGCTTTCTACCTGATTGCCATGTAATTAAACGTGCGTTAGGGTTCGTTTGGTCCTTTCAAAAGCATTGCTACCCCCTAAACTTTTTTTTATTTTATTTGGCTACGTTATAACGACAAACTTCAATGTATTATATTTGTGTTTTATACGATGAACCGACACAAATTACTGCGTACGTGTGAAGAGAAAGAGAAAGGATCCGTGGGTTTCATCGTTTTATACAAATAAAAATCTGAAGAGTGCATTTCCATTCACGCTTACAGAGGTCGCCTAATTAAAAAGAGTCCACGCATGTGTAATGTCATCCCTGAGTAAATACAGCTGTTCTGTGAAGGCCCTGGGGCTTTGTTAAGAGAAAATTAGTGAACAAACAGCCTCATAAAAGCCAAGGAACTCAGCAGATAGGCCAGGATGACAGCACCAATAAGAGAAGCAGCCAAAAGACCATTGGTTACTCTGGGTGAGCTGCGGAGATGCACAGCTCGCATACGCAAGGGCATCTGCTGAAAGGACATGGTTGAGCACTCCACAAATATGCTTTTTTTTTTTTTTATTAAAGAGTGGCAACAAAAAAAGCTACTGTTGAAAGAAAAACAGGAGGATGTCCTGTTGAAGTCCTGGCACTAAGCAAAAAGCAAACATGTGGAAGGATGTGCTTCGTTCAGGCGATTTCAAAACCTGTGTGGTAAAAAACTAACACCTGCACATCTGTCCTGCACACCTGCCTGTTGTTGTTGTTTGTTTTTTTTGGGCTGGCTGTCCGCTCCCCACCATCTGCTCTGCTCCACTCAGCTAATTAGTGGAGCAGCTTCTCCTGCACCGACTTTAATAACCTGCAGCTGTCTTTGCCTATTTCTACCTCACAGCCAGTCAGTGCCAGATCGTCTTCGAGCCTTGTGAGAGTTGCTGTCTAAGCGTCCATGTCTGCATCGCCTGTTCTGACCGCCGTTCTCATTTTGGATAGCCTACCCTGTTTGCCTTGCTCTCATCGGCCCTCTGACGTTTGGACACGACCTTGGACTGATTATTAACCTCGCACCTTGATCTGCCTTTTGGACCCGTCTCTCTTGCTGTGAATGACCCTCACGGACCTGCTTTCCACCTCCAGCCTGTGTGCGGCCTGTCATCTGATCTGCCTGCTACTTGCTCACACTGGACTCTTTCCTGTCATTACCATATTTTTGTTTATTTGTTTGATTGCTAATAAACCTTTTGAAAAATGCAACACTGTGTCAGGCTCGAACATCGGGTTTTCTGGTTCAGAATCTCAGCATTCCCCTAAAGAGAGCATGCCACGACCCCTGCATGAGGCTGCAAAAGACTTGAGAATTGGATGGTGGCTCCCCTTCGATCAAAGCATACAGCCAAAACTGAAATGTAATAGTTTAGATTCTTGAGTTAGAACCAGGGGCGGTTCTAGACAGGGGCCAACAGGGGCCCATGGCCCTGTAGAAATGGTACTGGCCCCTGTTATGGCCCCTGTACTAAAGACTTAACATTAAATAAACTTCTCATAAATATTTGCAATGGCAAAGAAACCATAACTGATTGGTCACTTTGACCAATTTTATTTTTTACCTATACAGTTTTACTCTAAGAAGGATTTAGAAATTAAGATGTGTCACGTTTAGCTTTAGCCGTATTGAGCTGGGGGCAAAATTTTCAACTGCTAGATCAGGTGTCTGAAACCTGCAGTTCCAAAACAACAAGTGGCTCACTTAATATTATTACACAGTTAAATATTGCTATTTTATTGTTTAACTTTTTTGTTCTGTGCCCCTGTGAAAAAACACTGGCCCCACCTTGGCCCCCCTGGTAAATTTGGTCTAGAACTGCCACTGGTTAGAACGGTCCTGTCAAAGCCCATTGCTAGCTACCGTTGAGAATCGGCAGCAAGACTCTCTGTTCATAGATGCTTTCCCTTCCGTCCGCCATTAGTCTGTGCAAAGCTGGCTTGCAGACTTGCAGATGTACCTGCGGTAAAAGGTGGTTCCACAGTTTGACTCAGGGGAGCTGAATGCAGAAGGCAGGCCACACTTTTCAGGTTGTAATCAGGAAAAAAAATAAAATTACACAACATATCAGTGACCCCCCCTCTCCTCAGTTATGTGTGGCTTTGTGTTGGTCAGTGTGGAAAAACGTGAGACCGTTTAATGGATAGGGACAGTTTTGCAACGCACTGTATCTACAGATATTGGAGGCTTGAATTACAGCCCTGATAGCGGCTCTAATCTTTTCCATAGGTATAATCTGCTGAGCAAGCGATTACTAAAGTGAGATAGATCAGGTCAGCTGGACTCCACCACGTTCCCAAAGACACACATCGTTCATATTATCAGAGATGATAGAAATAACCGGGAATTTTGCATTTTAGACATGACTCTATTGTTGTACGGTTTTTTTTCCACTACTTTGCTATGTAGACTCTGTTGAAAGTTATATGGCATTGTGTTTCTGTAGTGTTGTCCTTTCACACTGAGTTCAAACGGTGTGCTGATCCCTTAGGGTTGGGTTTACAGCAAACACGTGGACATTTATCAGTAGTTTATGATACCAAGCTGGAGCCTTCTCCAAAAATGGAGATGATAGTAAAAGGTATTGAAGGCATAGTTCAAAAAAAGTACCTGATATCATATAAAAATACAACCATGATGTTAACCATAAACTGCATTTTTAATTGTCCTCGTGTCAACTTGCAGCAAAAGTCTGCAACCTTTTTATTGCCTACGAAGACTTCGTGTGGAAGGATGAAGGCCGATAATAAGATGTTCTGCGTTGGTGTGCAAGGGTTAGTGAGAAATCCATTAAAAAGTGCCAGATAGGTGAGGTCTGGAACTCCTCCCTATGCCTTTAAGTTTTGTTTTATGCAATCTTTCTTCAGCAACAGTTCCTCAGGCTTCCTAATGGTCCATTTTAGTTTATGTTATATTCTGGCTGTTGATTTTTTTTTATTTTCAAATGACATTCTAGTCTAATTCTTAGACATATATCAGAGAAATTGGCTTATTTGGTCTATAAGTTTGAAAGGAAGTTGTTTCATTTCCACTGTCGCCACATGCTTGCCCTGGAGGATGGGCTGTGACAGAGTCAGTGACAATGTAATTATTAAATAGGATCATAAACAGAAATTGATTGTTCTGTATTATAGCTATGACTGAATTTGACTGTATGTCATTGAAATCGTATCTGGCTATTTGTTTAGATCTCATCGGACTAATTTAGTTTCTGTATAAGTGGATATGGATTGGAGCTTATTGTCTTCTAAGACACATTGACAAGACAAATATTGTGAGTTGGTACTGCTTGAATAAACTGACCTGAATTAAAATTAGTGTTTTTAGAACATATAGAAAAATAACTTTAGGGATTTATCATTGAATAAATTGATCCTAAAAGACATATAAAGCGTTCAACATGCTATTTACTATTTTAAAAGTGAAGTAGATTAAGAAACTGGACAAACAGAAGTCAGAAATAAAGAACTGACTTCCCAGCACAAAATATTTACAGCAAATGTGAAGATTTGAAGCGAATTTCTTGCTAGGCTGCAGCCAGTTTTAAACATATTGTGGCCAAATTAACATGGTTGTCAATGCATTCCACTCTAAATCCACTTTTAGCTTATCAATTATTTAATTGTGGGCTAATGTTTTCACAGAGATGTCAACAACTACCTTTTTTTTCTCGCCTTTATTTGGTTAACTGGAGTTAATTGACTGTTGTTGAAAACGTTTGTTAATCCCTGTTGTGAACATCTATTTTGCTTGAACATCATGGAAGAAAAAGCAAATAACGGATTCAAAGCAGAGAGCGGCACTGCATCCATTACGGGGACAGGTAGGACTGGTTTCCAGTCAATTAGCTGCGTTTTCACTCAGCATGCACAATGAGCTTTGTCAATGCTGCACCCTAAATCCATCCCTATATTTCTGTCTTCAAATCAAATATATACCATTAATGAAAAAATTACCCTAAGATAAAGAAAGTATCTTCTTTTATAAGTATGATTTTAAAGTGTTATTCTTTCAAATTGCAGTGATTCGCCAAAAACAAATACATACAAAGGTGTTAGAAAACTAGTAAACTTCCAAATGTCAAGATTGTTCTTACCTTATGTTCTGTAAGACGTGGCGATTACCTCGATGATTCCTGGTGAAGACAGATTTTTATGAATTCAGTTATGTAATAATAAGCTACTGCTGGGCTCTCCTCCCATCAGTGTGCGTGTAGCAGGGAGGGTTTTCATGTATTTGTGTCCACACCCAGGTTTAACCACACCTGCAATTTCCTGTCGTGATATTTACATTGTGACAGCGTTAAATGTGCCTACTCTCACCACCTCCCACTCAATAGAAGAGGAGGAGGAGGAGGAGGGGATTCTGGCCTGAGGCTTTCCCTCTTTTTTTCTTTCATTACTAGATGAAGTTAACTGTCAAAAAATTATGAAAATCTTTCCTCTATTGAGATCCCGCTTTTGCTTTTTAAAGGTTTTACTGTTTGTGTTATAACGTTGGACAGCAGCCCTTCAGCTGCACACGGGATATTAAAAGGACCGTGTGGCTTGTTTATTGCACAAGTGCACTGCACACCTCTAAGGCAGGGGTTTTGGACTCTAGGAGCTATTAGTGGCATTAACACGGAAGTAGAGGTTCTTGAGAGGCTCACTTGAGAGATAGCGCTTCACTTTTATTTATTTTTTTTAAAGATTTTATAACTTTCCTTCCTCTCTGTCCAGGGTGCCATACTGCTAAAAGCTTGGTTTGGGGCTTCAAATAAGTTTTCTATTTTTATTAGCAAGTCGAGTAAATGAGAAGAGAGCACCACCCTTTTGTGCTCAGCGTAAGCTCTCGGAGAAAATAGGGTTAGACTTAAGCCTGTGGACTTTGCTGCTGGCTATAACGACACCGAAGTGGGTCTATTATGTGTTAAATTAAAGGGTTATTTATTTATTTTTTATTTAACCTTCATTTATACTGGTATTAAAGATCCAATGTCCCACTTTTAATAGAGACCTGTTAGATAAATAAAACCAACAGCAAAAATTATTTCTGTGTATTTTAAAAGCATTTGAGATACATACTTAGACTAGGTTCATTGAAACACACTTTTAAATTCAGGTTACCTATACTATCTATTTATCTATACTATCTCTCTCTCTCTCTCTCTTTATATATATATATATATATATATATATATATATATATATATATATATATATATATATATATAGCTAAAAAATGTAAAGGGAACACTTTAACAACACAATGTAATTCCAAGTGTTCCCTTTATATATATATATATATATATATATATATATATATATATATATATATATATATATATATATATATATATATATGCCTCCAGTTTCAACTGTTTCAGATTGAGCGGCACGCCCTGGATGTTAGTTGTGCAATAATTACCATCACTTTGTTCCGGTAGGGAAAGCCTTGTGAATTGCTATTTATATTCATGTGCAAAGCAGGAGGCTTCTCCACGTTCTGCATTAAAATTATTTACAGAATTTCTGACATTTTTTGACAGAATAACTTTGAAGCAGTATTACAATTTAAGGTTAATCTGGAACGTCAAGAAATATCTGATGTTATACAGTAGAGCTCATTTAACTGCACAAAGGCAGCCTGCTGAAGAAGTAAAGAAACAAAACAAAGCTCTTTAATCCCCCTCATGGATCAGCTTTGACGTTTTTTAACGTATGTGAACAATCTGTCAAATATGAATCATGGATAAGACTCCCTTGTTTTTTCTATTGGATATAGATTTTTTATATTTAGTTATTTATTCAGTTGTATAGAATAGTGCTGATTACGTAGTCTCATAAAGGGTAATCCAAAGTGTTCACCGTTACATAATCTATTATGATTATTAGAAACTTGATCTCAACAAAGGTTCACTTACCTTCAATTATGGCACATAATTTCTTCATCCACTCTTGGAATCCATTCAAGATCTAAAACCATTTCCACATCGCGAACTTTGGCCCTGTCATATCTGAAGGGATAAGTTGAAGGTTAGAAGGAAACACCGACAATAGGAATGCTCCAGGCTTGAATAATAAGCCCTGTAATGGCTAATCCACCGATGAAGTTACAGCAACGTAAGCGGAAGCCAAAGGTCCACATTTCAGCTTGGTTGCACATTAACTAGTTTATAACGCTGCAATTAATGCACCTGCAAGGCACGGTACCATACAGACAGCAGCGCTCAGCAGGATCCGGCTGAGAGTTCAGTCTGTCATTAAAGGGCCTTTTAAAACCAATCATGATAAAGTGGACAAACTGCACTTTCCAGAAAAAAGTGGGGGGATCAGTGTGTGTGTGTGTGTGTGTGTGTGTGTGTGTGTGTGTGCATGTGTGTGTGTGTGGCCGTAAAACAGCTTGAATTAGGTTATTTTTCAAATTTCAACTAGTAATTGTTGTGTAACTATCACTTTCAGGTTTCTGCTCCGCTGCCTACAGGCAATGCAGCTGTTTTCACAAAAACTGTTGAACAGCAGATAATACATCACTTTGGTTGAGTGATAGGGGAGAACAAGGTTAGAACCAGCAGGAGATACAAGGCCTTATTAAGGTATTCTCAGCATTAAAGGAGCAATAAGTAAGACATTTACTGTAAAATTAACCAAAATCATTCATTTTCACCTGGGATGGAAGTAACATTCTCTATAAACAATCGTTCCTCTCCATCAACAATGTCTTGGTCAAGTTTTTTTCCTTTAAAACCTAGAGGTACAGTCCGGAATGACTTTGGTGCAGAGTGTAGCCGCTGTTTACTTCCTGGTTCCTGAGCCAATCATATGAGAGTTCCCCGGGTTCCCAACACAGAGCGCAGCATTTGGTATTTTATGCTGGCAAAATATAAAATCTGCTAACATTGAAGCCAGTAAGAGAAGCGGACCAGAACTAGAACAGAATACAACATTATGTACCTGTCCGGTGTTAGTAAAAAATTCAGGGGGGGTTTCACAGCAACAGGACCGTTGAGGAAATGGATGTTGTCCATGTCTGCTGATGTGCATGTGTTGCTCTGATTTTTAACACTAGGTGTCATTATTGCTTATTGCTCCTTTAATATGTAATGGATTATGGTTTCCACATAATAATCGGCTCTGTTAACACATCTGTTTAATTTAACATCGTATGCCCTTTGTACCTATAAGCAGGACAGCTGCAGTCTGGAAAGCTGCATGAATATCATGGAAAACCTTCAGACTTGTGTAATAAATAAAATAATAAATATTGCAGCCAATTAGGATTCATAAATGTATTAATGATATGAAATCATTAGTTTTATATGTCAGATCTAGTACATAATTATTGTCCAAGCCAAAAAATAAATAAAAAATAATTATTTCTCCCTTGTGTCATATAAAAATCTTCTCAACGAAGATTTTGCAGCGAATTTCCTTTATATTAATTGTAGGAAAATTATAAAGTTTGTAATGAAAGTAGCATTTGAACATTAATCTTAGACAATAAAACAATGTAGACCTGGGGCAGTCATTCAAGACAGGTTTAGTAGTTTTGATCAATATAATAATAATTATAAATATGCACATACTGCTCCCTCAAGGTAAGTAAGTCTGCTCACTCTGAATAAAGTATGGATTCTTTTTTAGCATCTCTGAATTTTATAAAAGGGCTATTAACATTTTGCTTTGTGTAATTCAAAATGTTATTTACTGTACTCTCACCTGGGACTCCAAACGGCATATTAAGTTAAAGGACGAGCCAGAAAACATAAAAGTCTTGAAAGTAAAAATAAAAGAAAGAAAGAAAAGAACAAATTACAAAAAGGCCGGGTCATCCGGGTCATCACAACAGCATACAGGCTTAAATCAGAGGCAACCGGAGTTTCACAAGCTGATACGTAATTTTGAAACAGCTTACTGATAAAAAATAAGCAGGATTTAGGAGCAACAGCTCTTTAAACATAAAGGTACAACCGTACTGTATGTGGAGATAGTGAAGACAAAGAGTGAAGCAGCCTATTGTTGTAAACAGAGGTGGAGTGAGCTCTCTTGCTTTCTTCACCAATCCCTCTGTGCAGGAAAAGTGGGTGAGTTCAATCAAATTTAATTGATTAAGTGGACATATTTCTCACCACGCAACAAAAACAATAGGTCTGAAATGTTTTCTTTACCCCAGAATTGTGATTTTTTTTTTTTATATTTGCTTCAAAGGAAGGGACAATCCAAGAAAACTCTCATCAAACTGTTTCACAGCTTTAAACTGTGTGGACTGTGACCTGGCAGATGTCCGGGTTGCTCTTCATAATAAAAAAATAAAAAAATCCATGGTGGTAATGCGTCTCTCAGGTATCTGCCTGGTTGCAGTTGCGACAGGGAAAACATAGACCTTGATTTTCTGAGGTTAGTCTCACAGTGAGGAACCAAGGCGGTCTAAAACTGACTCATTCAACGAAGGTTTTGGAATTTTTTTGAATATGGTTACCAAAGAGCCAGTGGAAATGTAACGCTTAAATACCCTTGATTTCTGATTTAGTGTACCCTGCATAAACTCCACTTCCAAAATCATATAATTATTGAAATCATTGCTCTGTTATTGTATTTAACTTTGTTTAGTTGGTAAAATTCCACTGATATTAAGAAAATATTTGTTGTTGTATGAATATAGCCGGTGCATCAAATAGTCAATTCGTAAATTTGAATAGATGGACATTTATACGGGTTTGAATTAGTCTTTTACAAAAAAGCGGTGTCAATTCAGTGAGCAGGAGGAGTGCTGCAAAAGCTCCAGCTGGCATGGAGGTGGTGATAAGCGTTATGGAGTCAGAGCAGGAACTGTCAGGTACCTTAGGAGAGCACAAAACACACCTGCAGGTTATTTGGTCGTGCTGGTGGTGGCGTGACCCAGGGATGGTAAGAAATTCCTGGCCCGAATTATTGTCCCGGTCCGCCCCTGGGCCTGGCATGTATGCTAGGATCTCTTTGTGGACTTCAACTCAGCCTCTGACAACCAAGACATCCTCCATCGGATGTTCGTCCAGCTCACAGCACCAGCCTCTACCTGCCGGTGGATCACCAGGGGTGTGTTCCCTACCTACTTCACTTCTTCTTCTTATTGGTCTGATCCAAGATGGTGACGAGTCTGCTTTCATCCAGGAGGTGGATTGGCTGGTCCACGGGTGTTGTCAGAACTACCTGGAGCTGTGGAGATGATGGTGGACTTTCCGATAACACCCACATGCTTCCTTCCCTCACCATCCTCAACAACAGAGGGTGGATCCCTTTTGGTTTCTAAGAACCAACCCTCTGAGGGACCTGATTTGTTCCCCACACAAAGACGCTGTTCAAAAGAAGGTTCAGCAGAGAGCGCACTTCCTGCGGTAGAACAAGAAGTACAACCTTCCACAGGAGCTCCTGGTCATCTTCAACACCACCGTGATTTAGTCTGCTTCAGCACATCCGTCCCTGTGTGGTTTGGCTCAGCCACAGAAGAGGAAAGGTACCCACTGCAATGATGAATTAGTTCTTCAGAGAGGATCGTCAGGGATTGTCTTCGGTTCTTCAAGGACCTGCAGAGGTCTAGGGTCAGGAAAAGGGCAGCTACCATCTACCCCACCCACAGACCCCACACATCCTGGATATGGATTTCTTTTGATTTTACCTTCAGGCCGGCGATACAGAGCGGCATTTCCAAAAAAAACAGCTCCCACAAAAACATTTTCTTCCCTCAGGCTGTCTCTTTGATTAACACAGTGATTTTGCCCTACCACAACATGTCTTCTTTTTTTATATATAAAGTAGCTTGCAAAAGTATTCATACCTATTGAACTTTTCCACATTTTTGTCAAATTACATAAATATATTTTATGGAATCCTGTGTGAAAGACCAACACAAAGTGTTTTACAGTTGCGAAGTAGAAAGAAAATTATACATGATTTGAAAACATCAAAACCAACAGCCTTCAGAGGTTGCTTAAAGATCTATGACTGAACAGAGTCCACCTGTGTGTGATCTAATCTCAGTACAAATACAGCTGCTCTGTGACGGCCTTAAGGGTTGGTTGAGAGAATATTGGGGAGCAAACAGCATCGTGAAGTCCAAGGAACACACCAGAGAGGTCAGGGATAAAGTTGTGGAGAAGTTCATTGCAGGCTTAGGCTATAAAAAGATTTCCCAGGCGTTGAACATCCCACGGATCACTGTTCAATCCATCATCTGGAAATGAAGTATGGCAGTAACTGCAAACCTACCAAAACAAGGCCGTCCACCCAAACTTACGGACCGAACAAGGGGAGCACTGATCAGAGATGCAGCCAAGAGGCCCATGGTGACTCTGGATGAACTGCAGAGATCCACAGCTCAGGTGGGGTAACCTGGTCACAGGACAAATATCAATCGGCCACTGCACAAATGTGGTCTTTATGGAAGAGTACCAAGAAGGGATCTACTACTAAACAACAACCCTAAACATAAAGCCAGAACTACAATGGGATAACCTGACGAGCCAGATGAATTTCGCTCCACTTAGCTTCACTCACATCCATCTGGGACCTCTTCCATAGAGAGTGATTTCTCCAACCAATTTTATTGTAAAGCCAATCAGGACGCAGGGCTGGAGTTTCATAGATGTGACGTAGTGGAGAAGTGACCGTGAGACTGTTTTGATTCAGACAACAATGGCGGCTCACATCGAGGAAGCAAGCGTTAACATTGATGCTGCTATTTCTTCCGTGTTGTCCAATCTACCTAATATTGTTTCATTAAAAGAACATCAGAGAACGGCTCTGAAGGCTTTTGTTGGTGGAAACCATGTTTTTGCCCTTCTCCCGACTGGATTTGGCAAGTTTTGATTTACGTTAGCGCAAACCATATTAGGAGGCCTTTAGTCCTCAACGCGGTCGGCCCAGGATCGACTCCGACCCGCGGCGCTTTGCCGCCTGTCTTCCCCCCTCTTCCTGTCAGCTCACTGTCAATAAAACGCCACTAGAGCCGCAAACACATTTAAAAAAAAAAAAGTTTTGTTTTTTCCTGCGTCGCTCTCATCAGCGTCACGGGTTAGCTTCGGTGGTGTGAGTGGTTGAAATAGCACGTCGATAAAGATGACAGACAAGTGGCTTATCCAATCATATGCAAGGATTTTTGATAAGGCCCAGCCTTCTGAATCGCCATTCCTATGGATCTGTCCCAGATGGATGAGTGGAGCTAGGCGAAGCGAAATTCATTTGGCTAGGGTCAGGTTAACAATGGGATGGTTTAAAACCAAACATAGTAATGTGTTAGAATGGCCCAGTCAAAGTCCAGGCCTTAAACCAATCGAGAATCTCTGGCAAGATCTGAAACCTGCTGTTCACAAACGCTCTCCATCTACTCTGACTGCGCTTGAGCCGTTTTGCAAAGAACGAGCATAAATGTCAGTCACTGGACGTCCAAAGCTGGTAGAGACATGCCCTAAATTAAGACTTGCAGCTGTAAATGGGGCAAAAGGTGGTGCCACAACTTATTGAAATATTGACTCCTACATGATTTCTCCAAAAGAAATCATGTAGGATTTTCTTTCTACTTCACAGTTGTATGCCAATTTGTGTTGGCCTTTCACATAAAACTCCAAAGAAATATATTTATGTTTCAGTTCAAGGGGTATGAATATTTTTACAAGCCACTGTAGAAATGGCTGTGCATAAACATACACATTCTTTAATCCTTTATTTTATTTCCAATAAAGTTTCGATATTTATACTTAATGTTTACACATAATTGGGCTAATAAGTTTATTCTGATTTCCAAATTTTTGTGTTCCCCCCACAAACATGTGGTAAAATCCACAGATTCCTTTACAAATCGTGAAACCAACACTCTCTCTAAGTGCCCCTACTGAACATTTACACATAATATGTAATGAATGCAAATAATAGTGCTAAGGAGTATCCGTGCACATCAGAGTAACAAGGCTGGTTAGAATTGGAGCAGACATTTTTTTCAACCTGAATGCTGCCAGAA
The DNA here is from genome assembly GCF_011125445.2 of Fundulus heteroclitus. Classification (NCBI taxonomy): domain Eukaryota; kingdom Metazoa; phylum Chordata; class Actinopteri; order Cyprinodontiformes; family Fundulidae; genus Fundulus; species Fundulus heteroclitus. Next base: position 13,753,453 of record NC_046381.1, read on the forward strand.
TTTAATTTTTTTTTTTACAGGTTCTGTTAAGCTAGTCTTTCTCCATTATGGTGAATGTCAGGCATGCTGGATAGAGCATTTATTTATAAACCTCTGGGTAGGGGGCTCTTCTGTTAGGTCTTTAAGCTCCAACATTTTTCTATGCTTCCTCCTCTTCATTGGATAAATTGCTGTATAATCACACTGGAGCAAGGAACTTTTCTATCACTGCTTACATTATACATAAAACGCCTCAATGCCCCACTTTGCTGCTCTTTACATAAAATCATCACTCATCATGTCCATGTCTGGTTGGTATGTGCTTTGTTTTTGTCTTATATACTTTTTTAAAACATATTAATTGATTTCAGTCATGGAAATAAATGAATATCTGAATTACAAGCAGTGGAAAAATTGGATTGTCAATGGAAGCTCCACAAAAAAAAAAAAGGCTGAACTTCGCAAAAGTCCTTAAACTGTGATAACAAGCCGACGGTGCGAACTTGCAACTTTAATCATGTTGTACAGTACAATTTTAACAGCATCTCTTTACAACTCACCCAAGACTCCTAGCCTCAATAAATATAATCCAATATAACCTAAGCTAACTTTTTTTTTTACATTTCTAAGTTTAATCAGAAATGTAACATTTATCGGTGGACGGCGATCACAAACATGGATTGTTATCTTTTGTCAGGGGTCAGAAATTTACCGTTAGTGGAGAAATATTGTAATCCAGCCACAGACCACATTGAACTGTAAACATCTTTGGTGAATTTAAGAATTTAATGCTACTTAAATAAAACACCTTAAATTCTTCCAGGGCTAGCTTTGTAAATGTCAGACTTTATCATTTTACAAAGACTTGTTTCCAACATCTGTTTTGAGATTTACAGATAACAATGCTTCTCCGGACCCCCCCCCCCCCCCCCCCAATTACCCGACATGGACCAAGATCAGCACAGTAATGAAGGCACTTCATCCTGTAAGAGAAGGTAAATCACAGTTCTTGAAACAAACAAACAAAAAAAAAAAAAATCAACATAAAAACAATAAAACTTGCACAGTTTTGAAAGAAAAAAACCCAAAATATGTGAATTTGATTGTTTTTAGTAACTAAAATATTACTTGATAGAAGAGTAAAACTGCCTCTCTCTGATAGAAAAATTATTTTCTGTGTATCTTACTCTTAGAAACACTTACTATGTACATACAGTAATATAATCTTTTGATAGTAAGAGTCCTGTAGAAAGAGTCCAGGAGACAACAGATGGCAAGGACCCGCAGCGTCATTCTCTCCAGATTAAACCCAGTTCGCCATGGATGCTCAGTCTGGCCACCCTGCTGCCTGGAGAACGGGAGCCGGGCCGCAGGAGACGGGGGGGAGGCCTCTATCTGATGGAGCGCTGTCTTTTCTGCTACCTGTTCCTCAAAGTCTGTAAGGGGCTGTAAACGTCCTCCTCTTTACTGAGACCCTCAAACAGAGGAATCAGATCCAGCAGCTCTGTGTCCGTCATGTCGTCAAACCAGGACTGCACTGGCACCTGACGAGAGAGAAGAGGGGAGCTTTGACTTGACAGTGACGAGATAAAAAAAAAAGATGAGAACAGTTTCTAAAGTCTTGCATTATGTGTGAGGAACTGGTGTGAATTTTGTATAAATAATTAATAGGGAGAATACATCAAAGGCTGGAAGAGTTGCAGAAGGTTCTCCACGGAGGAGAGCCTTAAAACTAAGAAACAAGTATGCGGCTGAAACGCTGAAGATATAAAAAAAACCACAATGGCATTGTTTCCATTATATGAAGCTTCATAAGTAACTGATTTCTTTAAGCTAAGTGTTTGCCCATTTTTTAATCATTGTTTTGAGTAGACAATGATGTTGAGTTTGGCTGAAGTTAGTGCAGTAGTTTCAAATCCCTGCTGAGTTTGCATGCTCTACCTCTGCATGCATAATAGTCCAGTTTTCTCTGACAGAACAAAAACATCCATTTTCAATGCAATTTTAACACGTCTTCCATTCTAAATTTCCCATTAGCTGAGCCTGTTAGAGTTGTTTGTCTTGTATGTATCAGTTTTGGTCCCCTTTCATCCCTTGGTGCCAGTCCACCTGCAACCCTAAATAGGATTAAGACGGAGTGTAAAATGGCCAGACAGATGGAAGTCCTTCCTTTACCCCCAAAGATAATGTCTTTAACCACTGAAAAAAGGATAAATAATGGGCTTACTGCATTCTCAGGGTGGAAGATGTACGAGGCAGGCGAGTTGTCTACAATGATGACTTTTTGGAGCTCTCGGCCCAGCCGGCTGAGGTCTTTGACATAGTTTCCTCTGTGGAAAACACAAGATTCCCTGAAGAGCCGAGCGCGGAACACCCCCCACTTGTCCAGCAGGTCTGCCACGGGGTCGGCGTACTGAGCAGACCCAAAAGGAGAGGAAATTAACGAGGCGATGGAAAACAACACTGTGAGTCGTGCAGCGGCCCCGTAAGAACCAACCTTGGCCAAACTGGCTGTGAAGAGGACACATTCAAACAACTCTCCCATCTTCTGGAGGAACTCATCCACATGGGGTCTCTTCAACACGTACACCTGAATGAGAATTTTTATTTTATTTAATTTTCATCAATATGAACAAAGCAGCCGTTAAATCTGCAAGTCAAACATTTATTGACTAATAATTAAACCATTTTCTCATGTTAAAATAATATCCTAGATCTCAAATTGCCAAGACAGATTGTTTTTGATGTAGGGATCTTTGGGATTTATAATTAACGGATTTGCAATGATGCCTCTTACTAGCTTTTGACTTCCTTCAATCTATCAGAGAACCAAGTATTTGCAATACCTTACTTTTTTTTTTTTTTGAATTAGGACAATGCACATTCATCAACATGTCAGCATAAAGCATCAATGTAAATATGCCAGAATTAGCACAACAGCTAATTTGCATCTTTAACTGTAATATGCTATGCAATTACCTTCCACTGCACTTTAATTTAAATAGCTTCTGTCCAAACTCTATTTATTAATTTTATAGTAATAGCTACCTGTATATCATGCTCACAATCCTGCCTATAGTAATAGCCATCTGTACATATATTCATAGTACATGTAAACTGTTATAATAACAATCATCTGTATATTATGCTATTGCACATATCTGTAAAAACTGTATTTATAGTACTATCCACCTGTATATTATATTCGGTACATATCCAGCTGTAAATTTAGTTCACTATACTAGTTATCTATATATTATACACATAGGACAAATCGATCAGTAAAATTCTGTTTATAATAGTATATATCTCTATATTTATTCAGTAAAAACCCATGTCCTGTACATATGGAACCATTGTTTATCCTGCACTTGCTGCTATTGCACTTCTAGTTAGACCTAAACTGCATTTTGTTGCCTTGAATCTAATCTAATCTAAGTAAGACAACTAAATCAATTCAGGAGAAAAGCTAAAGCAGTCACTGTTTGCTGATCCTTTCCTCTGAATCTAACATAACCTGTTTCACTAATAGTATATGCACTAACCTGATTACATTGATAAACCAAAGCAATACAATTAATTACATTTTGCAAATGTTTTATTCAGAAGGTTTTCACATATCCAGGCAGAGGTCATGTAAACAGAACAACCAAAAGCCGAAAAAAAACAATTTATTTAAATCTAGCTAATTTTCAAAAATTTACCTACTAAACAATTTTTCTGATGTTTGTTCATTAAGATAATTTAGTTTTTTCTTCAAAAAAATTTAAATAACAAAAAAATATTTTTTTATTTATGTATTAAAATGTCACTCATTTGGTAAATAAACTTCCAATAAGAAACCATATACGCCTTTTCCCTTTAATGGCTGGTTGAGGGTGGAGATGCTCAGCTTGTTAGTAAGTTTAACTTTTGTATCAGCATGGCCTATAAGCTAGCTAAAACCTTTTGAAACTATTTATGTAAGGTTGAATTTGAGCCTTTTGTCTTATTTTCATAGCTAAAATGTGTTTATCGGTAACGACTGCTTAATAGTATCAGTAAGACATGCTTTGCCGCTAGTTTAACTTTAGCTCTGGTGCTAAACTGGTTAAAGCTGGATACAAATGTAAATTGTTGCTCAAAAAGCTGTCACAACCACAAGTCTTATAGTAGTTCTTAACTTTCACTGTTAATTTGTTTATTCACAATATTATTTATACAATGGCTCAGCTGCCGCCTCCTGATTAAACATGAAAAATTAAAATAAAGCCGATTGAGCCAGAATCTTCAGTTAAATTAAAATAAAAACATTCAAACAGGATTTTATGCCAAAAATATAGCTAATGATGTCAAAATGTAACTATTAATAAACATTAAATACAAAAATGAATGTGTTTTTTGAATGAAAAGAAATTGATTTGCTACCATTTAACTTCCCTTCAAAATAAAATTTGTAAGTGAACGTGCTGCTATTGTGGATTGATGACATATTTCATTTTATCCTGATCTCCGTCTTGGTTTGGCCAAATGGTCTGAAACCCAGCAAAGTGGATTTCAGGTTGTGATCCCATGATTATGACGTCAAATCCTGCTGGCTCACAATGCACAAACAACACTTGGCACCCATAGGTGGCATCTCTGCTCTGCTCAGCAGGTCTTTGCGGGTTAGTTGCTGTTCCCAAGGGCAAGTAATCAAGGACAGGCCGACGCAGATCCACAAAGCCTATCCTGGATTACTTGAACCAGGTCACAGCTACGATCTCGGATCTTGTTCTTCCCTCTGAAGTCAATGGATGGTGTGAAAGGAGCCTCTGCGTTTACTTCCCTCAGTCATTATTATGTGAAAAAAATCCTGCCTTCTCAACAGTGTCTTCAACAGGTTTTGGGACATTTAAAGTTTAAAACAGCCAAGGCAGGGGCCGTGTCTCTTTGCAGTGAGCAAGGACAGAAAAGATCAAGCAAAACCTACAATGAGGCGTAAAGCGGTTGGACTTTAAAGCACAGTAGCTGTGGGATAACAGGGAAAATACAATTAGAAATGAAACTGAGCCGAGTCTCCCTGGGGAATCCTTATAAAGAGAGTTATTATATTTACGCCTACGCACGGAGGTCCTCCGCATCGCAGCGGCATTACCTGATGAACAGTGCCGTCAATCTCCACTGGGACGATAAAGTCTGCATTGCTGATGGGCTGCAGGGAGACATGAACACAGGGAGAGGAGTCAAAACTTGTGTCATTTCAGCACAAGAAAAGAAAGCCAGTCACACACCCATATTTCTTTTTTTTGTAAAAGGAGAAGAAGAAGTAAAATAGCCCCGTAATGTGCCTCGGGCAAGAGATGACAGTAGCCTTCGTGTGGCTCCCCGGGCCCCAGCACTCTGTGAGCGTTAAATAAAAACCAGTTCTCTGGAGAGCATCCTGGGATGATGAGCGGAGGATGTAAAGACAAGGATGAAAGGATTAGGTAGGAGGCACAGCCGTTTTGGTGAGAGGAGAAAGGAGAAATGGGTGACAGGTAAAAAAATATGTTTCTGCATGCTCTCTGGGGACTAAGAGCTTAGGCTGTCACCTATTTGGATAACGTGCTGTCCAGAAGAAACGGAGGATTAGTGAAATTATATATGATGATGTACCATTAAAATCTACATAATGTAAGAAAATCTGGATAAGATTAGGCTCCTTAAACTATTTGAGTCGGGTCTTTTCTTTACAGTCTATGATAAATGGTGAGTTAGAGACTTAATCTTTAAGGCATCAGCTCAAACCAATTTATAAGCAGGACCTTTGTAATGCAATGTGGGCCCTTTTTTCTTAAATGACTTTAGATCACGCAAGATTTAGATTCGCCTCTGGTCTGCTAGTCCGCAGGCTAGCTTATCAGGAGCGCCGCAAAATGTATGCAAAGATTTTCTATCTCGGTTTTACTTACCGTACTTATAATCTCAGATAGCCCTGGTAACTCCAAAACACCTCCCCCCCCCCATCACCCATTTACTTCAGGCCCGAACAGCATCACTCCAGCAGAATACCAGTTCACATTTTGGGAAAGCCTCCCTCTTTCTGTTCTTTTGTAAAGGAAGTTGAGGCTATTTTTAGGGCCATGAAACCCTCAACATGTGCTGTCAACCCCTTCCCAACATTCCTAGTTAAGGCCAACATCGCCTCAGTCCTCTAATCATTACATCTGTGAATCAATACCTTAAATCTGGCTACATCCTCCCCCTTTACACACACACACACACACACACACACACACACACACACACACACACACACACACACACACACACACACACACACACACACACCGACATCTGCCATTTTCAAACGCCTCCGTAGCAGGATCCACCCTGCACTGCAAAAAGGGAACTAAAAATATGCAAAAACTTCTTGAAATTTGTGAAATTTGTGTATTTTTCCTTGATTTGAGCAGGCAGATAAGACTATTTGCCAATGGAATGATATTTTTGAACTTAAATGGGAACAATTCATCTCTAAAATAAGATAATTAGACATCCTGCACTTGAAAAAAGATGATATAGATGAATTGTTCCTATTTTAAGTGCAAAAATCTTATTCCATTGGCAAATAGTCTTATTTAATTGCTCTAATCAAGGAAAATTACAATGATTTCAAGAAAATTTCACTTACTTTTAGTTCTGTTTTTGCAGTGTGGACACCCAGGACCAGGCAAACTACAGACCTATTTCCAACCTCCTCTTCCTCTGTAAGTGTTTGGAGATATTTGTCTCAGTCTATATCCAACAACTCTTACACGACATTAGAAATATGGACAAATTTCAATCTAGTTTCTGTACTGCTAACAGCACTGAAACAGATTTAAAAAAAAAAAATCTTTATCAAAAAAATTCAATGAAATATATGTGCGACTACACACGGCGAACAAACAAACAAATCAAAGCGAAGTCATCCTTTTACGAAGAGAGAACCAAAATCCAACATATGCTAAAACATTCAGTCAACAAAATAGTTCCTTTTTTTCTTCAATTCAATGAGGAGAAAAAAATATTTCAAGAAATATTCATAAACTGAGAAATCTGTCTAATAAACAGTTTTAATCTGGGCCACAAGTTACTCCTGATCACTGCTGACAGTGGCCCAAGTCAATTCAATTAAAAAATACTTCATTAACCCCAAAGGGACATTGAATGCTGGTGTAACTCATGTTATGGGGGTTACTTTAACGAGTTGCTGTAGATGCTGATGGCTGCAGGCAGGAATAAGGATCTCCTGCAGCGGTCTGTCTAACACCGGACCCGGGGAAGTCTCTGACTGAAGACACTCTGTTGTTGTACGGCAGTCTAATGAAGAGGAGGCTCAGGGTTGTCTATGATGTTCACCATTTTATGATGAATCCTTCTTTGCATAGTCATCTCTAGAGGTTCTAGATGGGTAACTAATGACAGGAACAAGACAAAAATGAACCAAAACTGCAGATAATATTACTAAAGAGGTGAAAAACTGATACAGACGGCACAATCTGTGAACACCGACGTATTTATACTCCTCCACTTCTTCTCCCTGTATGATAATAGCGTTGGTACTATTCCTTTCTCCTGACATCTACACTCATCTCTTTTGTTTTATCCACATTCAGAGTGAGATGATTGCTTCCACACCGTGCCACAAAGCAGTCCACCAGCTCCCTGTACTCAGCTTCCTGTTCATCTCCGATGCATCCAACGACTGCAGAGTCGTCTGAGTGTTTCTGCAGAAGACATTGCAGATGAGTATTTCTGCTCCTCTTCCCTTCTCCTTCCCCTCGACTTGTCGGCAGCCTTCGACACAATGGACCACCACATCCTTCTCCGCCGCCTACAGCACCGCCTGCAGAGCTCACTGGCACTTCCTTGGAGTGGTTCCAATCATACTTGATGGACAGATCTCCATTTTTTAAGTTCCTTTTGCTTTCTAAAGCACGCACTACTTTTACTTGAGCACGTTATCCGCATTTTATTGTTTCAGCTTCTATTATAGTGATTGTTTTATTCATCGTATGACTTTAAGATTTTCTGTAAATCTAAAGTGGAATATAAATAAAACTGATCATCATTATTGTTATTTATGCCAGGGTTGCTGAACTTCTGTCTTTAAGGGTGGATTTCCTGCTAGTCTTAACCGTGTCCCTGGTCCAACACGCCTGAATCAGGTGGCTGAATTACCTCCTCAGCTTACAGTCAGGTACTACAGAGTCCTGTTGTTGACCTGATTATTTGATACAGGTGTGTTGAAGCAGAGACACCTCTAAAAGTAGCAGGACACTGGCGCTTGGGGACTGAAGTTTGACACCCCTGATTTACGGAGTAGAGGTACTGACCCAACAATGTCCTGCTGAACAAAGCGAATGTATACACCTGTCGTACTGTTTCATATCTGCATTTTACATACGTTATCAACAGGGCTGTACAGTTTTGCCGAAAATCTAAATTGCGATATATTTCGATCATAATTGCTGTTTAATTTTGACTTTCCTCTGCATTAACCACAAGCAACAAAAATGGCCTGTAGATAATGATGTTTGTAAACAAAGACTATTTAAAACAAGAAATGTAACTGTTTTTAGTAATCAGAATATTATTATTCAAGAGAATAGCTTTTAATTAAGTTGGACATCAATATTTGTTGAACATATAGTGCAAAGTGCAACCAACAAACAAGTTTGTGTATTAAACAGTTTGACCGGGACTTAATGCTATGGTGAGATTCCTGAAAGTTTCTGGTAAAAACAGTGTGATTATATAAACTCTAAAACAAATAATATAATTAGATTATCTCACTGCTACAACTATCTTTTCTTTCATGCAGAGGCAAACCCACTTTAAACATATTACCGCCACCTAAAGGATGCATTTTATCCATTAATTGTTACATAGCCAAAAATTGCAGACCTCTGCGATTTGGAAATCACATTTCTTTATTGTGATTATATTGCAAATGTGATTAATTATCCAGCCCTAGTTATCAATATACATGGCATTAAATAAAACCTTTTCAGGCGAGCCTTTCTACACATTATAGGTTTTGTAATGTCCAGCATAGACTCCCTCAGGTTAATATCCTTCTATGCTATGCAGACACTCTGTCTACACTGATTTTCTTAGCTTGGCAATGCCTTAAGTAGCTGAAAGGGCAAGATATGGTTCTATTTTATAATTAATGCAGTTCATTGACAACCAGAAAAAAACTTTATTTAGAATTACTTATTATATAATTGCCTATACATCCAGTTAGTCATTTTAATGTTGTGCATCTAGAGCACCTATTAAGGGAGCCAGTCATGTGAGCTGTTAGAGCTATATAGAAATCAAGAGTCTTTTAATATTTCATACTATTTGGACCTCAGCAAAGTGGAAATTAAAGTGGAAAGAGGAGATGGAAAATTCTGCTGTAACAATGCATCTTTTTTAGGAAGCTCCAGGGAAAATGAAAAGTAAAAGTTCTAGTCAATCATGCAGAGGGTACAGAAAACATTTCATCCAGTACGTCTGACCACACCTGGTTTGCAAAAACTGCAAACTTCTACTTATTTCCAGTTAATTATTTGCATATGTTCCTGTTTCTTAGGTGTTTCCACTCAAACCACTTTCGACCAGTTTTACTGAAAAAATAAAGCAACTGTTATCCAAGGCCTGAATGAATCCGCAGACTTTGTAAAATCTCTCACTTTCCTGCTTCAGACCTTCAGGCATAAGTCATGTCCAGTGAGAGGCAACAGTTTAATGCCATCCAGCAGAGGGGGTGTTTGCTTTAGAAATGATCAGCACTTTAACTTCTCACATATCTCATAAGTGAAAGTCCTTATGTAGTATAATTAGAGCAACCACCTAAATAATTCATTTACTTATTTGATGTCAGATTTCAGTGCTACTTCAAAATGAAAACAGTATGTTTTTCTCTTCCCCTTAAATCTGTTAGTATTCAGACACCAACAACATAAGAAGTTTATAAGCCAACCTTATCTCTAATAACCTTACCTTAATGGACAGACTATAAGCAGAGCAGGCAGGGTGTATTATATCTGTTACCATAAACACTGTGATTTCTACAATTTCTATACCACCAACTTCTATAAAGGAGAACACAGGACAGTTGGGAATAAAAAAAAAAAGCAGACTTTTTTTCCACTCCTTTGGTTATTGCTCTTTCGCTGATTTGCTCCATCATCGGAAGACTGCACATATAAATAACAGCTGCTCATCTCCCTGCTTTGTCATGGATGCATGGAAGTGAAGGCAGATAAGAGGGAAGAGTGAAGTGCGTGTCAGACAGAAAGAAGGTCTAGCTTAAGAAACTGAGAAAGGAGAGTGATTAAATAACTCAACCTTAGAGAGTTTAGGCCCATAAGTTCCTTCTGTTTTTGTTTTTTCACACTGAAAACACATTTTACATGAGGAAATTGGTTTGGATTGATTAAACCGCATCAAAGGAAGGAAAAGACTTTCATCTGCCTGAAATATTTCCTTCAGAAATAGTATATTTAGCACCTTACAAGAGCATTTATGCATATTTTAGACATAGAAATCTGACAAGTGTGGTGTGCATTTCTTTTTCACTCCCTTTACTCTGATACGCCTAAATAAAATGCAATGCACACATGGTGGTGGCAGCATCCCGGTGTAGGGGTGACTTTCTTCAGCAGCCACATAGGAGGAAGATGAAATCATAATTTGTCAATATGGCCCAGTCAAAGTAAAAATTTGACTGGGCCAGATTTCTGGACAGACTGAATACAGTTAACCTTGCCTGCAAGCTGCATTCACACGGTATTTGTGTGTTCAGAAACACACGAGAATCCATTTTGTCCCACTCTTAACCCAAAACGGGTCGGCCAATCACGTTGCAGTATTATGGTTTAAAGCGGGACATACCGTTGTGACGAAAGCAATAGCTGCCGAGCCCACAGCTGAACTAAAATAAACACGGCAACGCAGGAGGACGCATCTGTTTTGTCAGAATCCACGATTGTCACAAGTGTTACTCTCAAAATACGTGTGCCTTGACCAGTGTAACTTGTTGTGGTTTCTCATGGTGCCTGCTGCTTACATATTCATTTGATAACCTGATTGGCTAAAACCAACATTTGGTAGGCGGGCACTAGGTGTTGTTTCTCCCAATCAGCTCGGGAATTTCTGCTGAATGTCCCTCCTATCCTGGATGGACTCAATGGGAGCAGACCAAGATTGATGATGTGCTACACATTGTCAGTCTGACTGGCCAGGTTTGAAAACAATCTGCTTTTCACTCATGCTTTCCATCCAATCTGGCAGAGCTCGAGTTGTTTTCAGATATGGGCTTTGAATACTTTTGCAGTATAATTATTTATTTTGATGGATTATTAATAGTACTTCCAACTGACGTACTTGAAATGACGATGATAAACTAACCAATCAATATCATGTTAGTCCCCTTGAGCCCATGCAGTGAACCATATTAAAACATAACTTGTTACGTCAGCCGTGTTAACTCATAAAAAACAACTATTGTCAAAAACCATAGCTACATTAAGTTAGTTGGTCCTGTATCCTGATGCTTGTCATTTTAGATCCAGGTTCTCGGTACTGACCTGTGAATGCACAAATAAAATGTGAGCACGTTTTCAAATAAGTAGAATAAATGTCATTTGTTATGATGTAATCCTTTCTGCTGTTTTGACATGTCCTGCACACAGTGCATCTAATCCCGGAACAGGCCTGGGAATTATCCCCTCATCCATAACATGCAGGATAAAGCAGAGTATGCAACGTGTTACGTAATGTTGCTTTTTTAGTCTATGTCCATCTGTGCTTCATCTGCGTCCCCCCCGTCGTTTTCTTTTTCCCTCCACTTATTGTTCAATTCTAGCGATTCAGAAAAAAAACAAAAAAAAAAACGCATCGTATTTTGAATCCTTATCGCATCCGAACAGGAAACCAGGAGGAAATCCTGCGCAGGCTCTGAACGGAACTGAAAACGCCACAAACTTGTCGTTTTTATTGCCGTTCTCTTCCCCCCCACAATCAACTGATTCCAATCCACTTCACTGGCTGCGTCTAGCACATATCGCATACTAATCTCTAAAGCAATCTAATTTTCTGTGGATGGAGCGTTTAGGAATGCGAGAAAGGGACTTGTTTTAACAAAGACGAAGAAAGTTTGTTCAAACTCACCCAGGATTTCTGGGAAATTCATTCCACAGCCATTCGGAGCAACAGTACACTGTACAGGACACACCCTTGTGTCTGAGAGAGCACATGTGTTTGTGGCATGTGATCACCAACGGTATGTGCACATATTTTTCTTTGACATTTCCCAGCAAATGTGGAATTCAGCTTGTAGTCACGTGAAAAACAAGTTCCTCTCTTCACTTCTGATTGAAACTAAAGCAAAAGAGTCTTCACCAATGGCTATTTAATTGTGTTTTTATCTATAATCTTTGATCTGAGAGGTTTTGTTTTTTTAAATCAAAAGGTAGATACAGTCAGATATAATAAGGGCAGCTCAGACTGAGGTAGAGTGGTGCTGAAATGGGTCACCAGGTTGGCCAGGTGTGAAAAAATGCCATGAACGCAGACAGAAATGAGCATTCAGCCGGCTGTTTGAAAGCGACATCATTTTAGTGGCTAAATTAAAATGTACATATTCTAATGTACAGTCTTCATCTGAGGGCTAAAACCATGTGTCAACCAGTCTTACGAGGAGTTTTAAAGAACTGCACTGCGAAAACGGAACTAAAAATAAGTAAAGTTTTCTTAAAATGAGTGCATTTGTCCTTGATTTGCGCAGGTTAATAAGATGATCTGCCAATGGAATGAGATGTTTTCACTTAAAATAGGAACAACTCATCTCCATTGTCTCATTTCAAGTGCAGGATGTCTAATTATCTTATTTTAAGGGTCAAAATACTCATTCCATTGGCAGATAATATAATTTACCTGCTCAAATCAAAGACAAAAACACACATTTTAAGAACATTTTACTTATTTTTAAGTCCGTTTTTGCAGTGTGACGCATAGGTACACGTTGCAGAGGTGTGCAGATGTTTAGCAGATACTGTACATTCATCTATATATATCATATGTGACAGTCTAATGCTCCACCCAAGGTCTAGAGGGACAGCGCACCAGATTTATGATGCACTAAAAAAACATTTTTGACTGTGGCACGCTATCGGTGACATTGATCCAATGCCCTGGAAGGCCAAGGAGTAAAAAAAAAAAAAAAAAAAAAGTGTTTGTACAAATGTGTTGTTTCACATTTCAATCCGTCCATCTGTCCATCCAAACCCAAACCACCTCACCAGACTCTTTTTGATGCAGAGAAGCAGCATCACTTTAAAGCTCCTCGCCCGTTCTCTGAGGCTCAGTCCAGCTACACAGCGGAGGAAGCTCATTTCATCTGCTTGCATCACTTATGCTATATGTGTTTCTGTCTTTGTTGCAGCAGGTGTTGTGTGTGCTGTACCCGACAAGCCAACAGCAAGAACGAAATGAGGGTCTAGGGAACGTCTCCAAATTAGATTTGGATACAGCACTGAGTGACTGACCATTTCTTCCTTTTATCACATATTTATGTAATTTCAGGGGTAAAATTAAAAGCACGCACAAACTATACAACTTGAATTTGTCTTCTTGTACTACTTTGTTCTTTGTATCCTCAGCTCTTGTCCTGCTTGACCTGTCTGATACAAAATCAGACTGTAGCATTGTCTATTTCATACGGTGGTCCTTTGTTTAGATATTGATCACGAAAATAAGAAGGAGCCCAAACCTAACCAACTCTGAAGAATGATTTATTTCTCTTTTCCTAACAAGCAATGTTGTTCTCAGTGTCGTTAAGAAAATCCATGAGCATTGTTTTCTACACTATGAAGATGTTGTATTTCAACACCTGCTGGGCTTTTTAGAACTAAGACATGAAAAGAGAGGCTTTGTTCAAATAAGAAAACGGGTCATTTAAATTATATGAACAATCTCTGAATTTGAATACTTAAATTAAAATGTAATTTAACTTTTAAATTATTAATTTTCTGATGGAACGTTGAGAAGAAAAACTAACTTTTACCAAATTTTTAAGGGTAAATTAAAGATAAGCCAAATCAGTGGTTAAATGAATTGCTATAATATTACTGGAAATAATTGGATAGTGCCAAAATAAATAAATAAATAAATAAATAAATAAATACAAATAAAAATGCAGGAAGATTTATTATTTCCAATAAAAATGTGGTAGTTAAGAAGTTCTTTTTAATAACAACTCCAGCTGTCAGCTTTCATATAGAGCTTCATCTTTTTATATTAGTCTTCTTTATATGTTTACATATAAATATTGACATATTCCAATTAAACCATTTCAATACCACCAGATAGATAAAAGAATGGAAAGTAAGAAGATGCTAATTTCTATCTATACCATGCACGAAGCACTGCATACACTATATGGATAGTTCTTTCAACTGGACTCTTGTCAGTATTGTGTAAATTTTCCTTGAGGAATCAGCTATTTCATTGGCATAAAAAATTTGTGGATGGATGGATGGATGGATGGATGGATGGATGGATGGATGGATGGATGGATGGATGGATGCATGGTGTATTGTACCTTAAAGGAGCTGTGTACAAGGGTTTCATCCAGGTCGATCACCACACAGTTTTTACCATAGTCAGCTATACTGACCTCAGGCAGGAGGAACTTGGCTGGAGGCTGCAGAGGAAACACAGACAGGTTAAACCGGCATGTAAACCACATCTAATGGTTCAGGGTAGAACAAAACTGTCCGATGATGTAATGAAAGCTAGGTTTGAACAAAAGTTTCAGTTTTGAGTCACACTTAAGGTACAATTTACAGCTTTAAAGATAAGCACAAATGTGATTTTTATTTTACATATTTGGGATTATGACTGCAACTGTGAAAAGTTTTTTTTTTATTTAGTTATAGCCAAAACCAAGACGTTTTAGGGCAAACTTTCATTGTATTAATATGAGAAAACTACAATTAATATGCTAGCCTATAAAAAAACTCAATGCTTACACTTTAGCGGTACATTTTACATCATACTCAATAAATTAGAATATTATGGAAAAGTTAATTTATTTCAGTACCTCACTCCACCAAGGGAAGCACATTACATAGATTAACACAGACTGATGAGGTTCTAAAGCCTTTATTTCTGCTAATTATGATTCCCCCCCCCCCACTTCCAGCTAATAGAAACATCAGATTAAAATATTGCATCAGACCAATTCAAAAAAGGAAAATTCTTTTTTTCTTAAAAAAAGGTACTTTTAATCTGAAAAAACAGCCTCTTAGAAATGCATATTCTAATTTATTGAATTCCCATTGCAATGTTTTAAAATCACCTAAAAAATGGTGACGCTCTTGGCAAAAAAATCTGTAACTACTTTGCAGAAGAAATCCAGATCACATGATCACTTAATCCTCTTCTTTGCTTGTATTTTTCATCTCTCACTTATTGAAATCTCTTTAAAAGTCAAGAAACTTAAATATTGTCAGTGTAATGTTGTTGGGATTACTTTACACTGACTGAAGTCAATCGAAGGTTTCATTTACAGTGCATAATGATTCAGTGCCAGTTTGAACTGTCTAAATATCGCAGTTTACCCATTTGTCTTCATATTTGGTAGACCTACTGCCAAAAATAAACAATTTAAATGACCTTTTTTTGTTTTTCCAAATGCAATGAAGTTATGTTCAATGTAGAATTGTCTAGTTCAAATTTGACCAGACTAAATATTCAGTCCAAATGACAAACAGGTAGTTAGGTATTTAATTTAGAGCAATGGACCAACTTCAGTGTCTTTAGCCAGGACCGGTGTCAGCCCGATAATCCAACCTAGTTTCGGCAAACTGAGCACAAGGGGGTGCCCACTTCACACTGACTGGACATGCAAGCCTTTGTCGCCCCGTGGCAGCATACCAACCTGGGTGGGGAGTCATTTTGCTTAGGGAATGTAAAAAAGCACACCACTGTCGCTGTGTTCAGGGTCAGGGGAAGGGGGGAAATGCTTGTGTCCTCTGCCAAGGCCTGGGGTCACACGCTGGCACCGGGCAGATGGTTCAGCCACAGGGGGCGCACACTCACAAACCACTCACACCAGTGCGCTCATCCACACACGCTGTCTGCAAAGAGGTGACGATCAAGGACTCTTTCGATCTCACAAAAGCAAATGCCCACAAGTGAGCTCAACATGCCAGGCAGTATCTTGATGCTGCGTTCGAGTGTGCTTTCTCATGGCAGGCTGTGTGTATCATCGCTTATCGCAGGCTGATGCAATGCAGGAAGAATTCCCTTTGAGCAAGGACACTGAATGAGACCCTGTCTGTCAGTGATTTATTGGGTTTACTCATGCCAGGTGAGCGGTTTAGGTAAGAAAGACTGACTGGGACCTTGATGTTCTCACCAGGCCATAAGCTTTAAAACTGAAGCCTGAAGGTTCTTTGCAACGACGACAGGAGCACATTACGCTAACTAGAGGGAAACGCCTGATGACTAATAAAGGTGCAGCAGACAACTTTCATAAGCATGCAAAAATATAAACAAAGCATCAGAGTGTCTCAAAACGCTTTCAAGTGCAGAAGTTACAGATGATTTGGGGTGGTTTTCGGTGTCCAAGCGACAAGAGCAAGAACATTTTGCTGCATTTTCTCCGACTGTATGAAGCGTGGCGTAGCTGCATGCTGTCAGTCAGTTGTGTATGACGGCCAATAAAGGAAAATTCAATCATCCGTCGCTTTTGAAGGTAATGCAGCCCTTTAAACACTGCTGCAGGATTAAACACAGCTGTGTTAGTAGATAACAGCTTGCTATCTTCATGATTTTGCTTTCCAAAGAACAGAAAGGCAGAAAAGAGATCAAATTTTGTGCCCTAATAATAATAATAATAATAACATTTAAAAAAAATAAAAATAAAATTACCATTGCAATTAGCATTTATTCTAAATTCCTTAGTGAAGGTAATTATTTGGGGCTTTCACTGCTGTGTGCATACTTTTACAGCGCTAACATTATTTATATCAATGCTTAAGATTAAATGACAAACTTGAACCTTCATCTTCATAACAGCTAAAGCTGACACGTTTGTTGTGCATCAGCACAACTGAACAGATACATCCAGAAAATACTAACTTCTGTTATAATGGAAGATAATAATTAATAAGTCATTTTATGAGCAGTAAGTAGTACATTTATTTTTAAGGTAACATATTTGCTGTGAAATGCCAGGCTCACAGTTTTGAATTGAATTGTTTTCAGATTTGGCCGTGTGCTCTCATATTGCACATAAAGTTATTGTGACTTTGACACAGACCTAACTTGCCCAGCAAAGCTTCAGTTATTTAAATCGCCACTAAGAATAGTCGCCTCTGCTTGGGTCCTCTTGGCAACACAAAGAGCCGCCCTCAACACCATATGCATTTCCTGCCATTGAAGGGAGGCTTCTGCTGGCTGGTGTAGTTTAAAGCTTGGCTGCAACGCTTGGGATGCTGTGAGTGTGAATATTCTAAATTACAGTAAACCACAGGCAGCTAACACATTCCAAAATAGTTAAATTAATTGCAGCATCATCACGGACAACCGATCGCTAATTTGATCAAGGGGGAAGCATCTATTTGTTGACCCATTCTCTAAAGTTCTTCTGTACACATTCAAGGCCATCCACAGCCTCGCTCCACCTTTCTGGTCTTCTTCATACCGCTACCCCTTCCTTAGCTCCTCGACATCTTGCTCCCGCCTCAGCACCATGCGCAGCAGAGCTTTCTCCTGATCTGCTTCCAAACCCTGGAACTCTCTCCTACCAGACAATACCCTCTACCAGGGGGCTGTGCCCACCCTGGACTGGAAGCTGGGTTTTGTTTTGGTTTCTACCTCAGAGTGGCCAACTTTCTATTATTTCTGTCTTAATTTCTGTTGGGATCATCAGCCAACACTGGAGTCAACATTGGAGTAAACATTCATGCTAGGAGAGTTACACCCCACCCCCCCACCCCTCCTCCAATCTGGCAACACAGACTGCACTGCTTTATGAAAAAGTGTGCCCTCCTAAAAAAATGGAATGCCCCTCTTTTAAAATGTTTCTGCAGCCCTCTGCCAGTTCAAGTCTAAACTCAAAACCCATCTGTTCAAAAGTGCATACTCCCTAAGATCGCTGCTTTATTGTACCTTTTGTTGTTTTGTGAATTATCTTTATTGTTCTGTACAGTGTCCCAAAGTGTTCTGAAATGCACTTTTAAATAAAATGTATTTGTCTTCATCATTATTATTATTATTATTATTATTATTATTTATTTCTGAAGCATACCAGACTCTTTCCAGAACCTACTATGTACTTTCACAAAACTTTTAACATGTTACCTAGTACATATCCAGAAATTATCATTTACAGTTGTGGTCAAAAGTGTACATACACTTGTAAAAAAATCATAATGTTATGGCTGTCTTGAGTCTTCAATAAGTTCTACAACTCTTATTTTTCTGTGATAGAGTGATCGGAACACATACATGTTTGTCACAAAAAACAGTCATAAAGTTTGGTTCTTTCATAAATTTATTATGGGTCTGCTGAAAATGTCACCAAATCTGCTGGGTCAAAAATATACATACAGCAACATTAGTATTTGGTTACATGTCCCTTGGCCATTTTCACGGCAACTAGGCGCTTTTGGTAGCCATCCACAAGGTCCTGGCAAGCTTCAGGTCGAATGTTTGACCACTCTTCTTGACAGAATTGGTGCAGTTCAGCTAAATGTGATGGTTTTCTTGCATGAACCTGTTTCTTTAGCACTGTCCACATGTTCTCAATGGGGTTTAAGTCAGGACTTTGGGAAGGCCATTCTAAAACCTTAATTCTAGCCTGGTTTAGCCATTCCTTTACCACTTTTGATGTGTGTTTTGGGTCATTGTCTTGTTGGAACACCCAACTGCGCCCAAGACCCAACCTTCGGGCTGATGGTTTTAAGTTTTCCTGCAGAATTTGGAGGTAATCCTCCTTCTTCATTATCCCATTTACTTTCTGCAAAGAACCAGTTCCACTGGCAGCAAAACATCCCCAGAGCATAATACTACCACCACCATGCTTGACAGTAGGCATGGTGTTCCTGGGATTAAAGGCCTCACCTTTTCTCCTCCAAACATATTGCTGGGTGTTGTGGCCAAACAGCTCAATTTTTGTTTCGTCTGACCAGAGAACTTTCCTCCAGAAGGTTTTATCTTTGTCCATGTGATCAGCAGCAAACTTCAGCCGAGTCATAAGGTGCCTTTTCTGGAGCAAGGGCTTCTTTCTTGCACGGCAGCCTCTCAGTCCATGCCGATGTAAAACACGCTTGACTGTGGAGACTGACACCTGTGTTCCATCAGCTTCCAAATCCTTGCAGACCTGCTTCTTGGTGATTCTTGGTTGACTCTTGACCATCCTGACCAATCTCCTCTCGGCAGCATGTGATAGCTTGCGTTTTCTTCCTGATCGTGGCAGTGACACAACTGTTCCATGCACTTTATACTTGCGTATAATTGTCTGCACAGTTGCTCTTGGGACCTGTAGCTGCTTTGAAATGGCTCCAAGTGACTTCCCTGACTTGTTCAAGTCAATAATTCGCTTTTTCAGATCCACACTGAGTTCCTTTGACTTTCCCATTGTAGCTTTTGTAGCTGAGTCTAATCACTGGGTCAAATGAGCCCTATTTAAATGGGCTCATGAGAAGTCAACAGCTGTAGTCAATCAGAATCACTTAGAAGAAGTGAAGAGGCCATGACATGAAGCTAATTTGATTGACACAACTCGCTACATCACCAAAGTTGACAAATTTTGTTGCTGTATGTATATTTTTGACCCAGCAGATTTGGTGACATTTTCAGCAGACCCATAATAAATTTATGAAAGAACCAAACTTTATGACTGTTTTTTGTGACAAACATGTATGTGTTCCGATCACTCTATCACAGAAAAATAAGAGTTGTAGAACTTATTGAAGACTCAAGACAGCCATAACATTATGATTTTTTTTACAAGTGTATGTACACTTTTGACCACAACTGTACTTATTGGACCTAAGGCCTTGTACACATGTAGCCAGGTCTTTGTAAAAGTGAATATCTCCCAAACATCATTCCACAGTTTTCAGAAAAGTTTTTATCCACATGAACCCACACAAATGTGGCACTGTGCGTTCTTTTAAACATGCCAAATGCATGGGGGCAGTGCAAAGCTAAAACCTATGTCAGCCAGTCAGAATCCTTCAAAACAATAGTGACAAAAAACGGCATTGGGCCTCTGTAATGTCAGGGAGAGTTGGTGTAAATCTTTGCTTCTCAAAGTATTGGCCGCTTTATTTGTTGCAGACTGTGATGCAACAAATGATTCAGTTTTAGGGACCTAAAATTCTGTTCTGCCATGTACACAGGCAAACGCAAAGAAACTTTTTTTTTTTTTTTTTCAAATCTCCACTTTGGTCGGAGTTTTCAGAAATATTCATCTTTAGTGATGTAAAACAGAGTTTTTGTGTGGATGTGAGGCCAAAACACATAAAATATATAAATTTCTCCAAATATCTGGCTACATGTGGACAAGGCTTTAGGAGTTACTTTCCATAACTCCTGCACAGTATCTTTATGTTCCAGGAAACTCAATTTAAAATTCCAGAAACCAGTAAGTTCTATTAGAGTACCTGGTAATTTCTAAGACAGATGAGACATTCTCCGCAAAATTACATCTATCTTCTGTCAAACAAGCTGAACAAAGTGATTTTTAAGTTCTATGAAGGTTCCTGGAAAATACCTGAAAAGGTAATGTCTATGTTCTTTGAAAGCACCCTGTAAGAGCTAAGAAGATAAGGCAAGGTCCTTCCTATTACTGTCTCTGTAGTGATAACTCGACTGATCATAGATAATAGGATGGGCACAAACAGCGATAAAGAGTACCGACTTCCAAAAATGTGCCCACTCCGTCCATAGTAGAGACTCTGTAATTGGCTGACTGCATGACTTCAGATTTTCCAACTTAAGCGTCTGCTGCCTTGGACGCTCAGATGATTTTGAAATTTCAAAACGTGCTGCACCCGACAGGTGAAACGCACCGCAGGACCTCTCGATGCTCCTAGATGTGCGTCCATCATAGACTTTGCATGTAAACCAGATGCCCCTGATGCTCAAATCGCGTTCGGTCTAAACACAGCATAAGTGTGAGAAGGTTCCGTGAAAATCTGCAAAGCAACTTCTAAGCCTAGGGAAACCACGCGTAAGCTCCAGTAAAGTAACCAGTAAGTTCCATGAAAGTTCCCAGGTACCAAATAAATTCCTGAGAGGAATGTCTAAATTTGATAAAAGTACCTGATCATTTTCAGAAAAGGTAAAGCACAGTATGCCAAAGTTCCAGAAAAGCAGCAAGTAAGATATATAAAGTTTCCGGGAATATTTTACAAGGTAAGCTGTACGTTTAGCAAAAACTACCAGCAGGTTTTTCAGGAATGTAGCCACTAAGTTCCAGGACAGTACCTGGTAAGTTTCACATTTGTATTATCTGGTGTTGTCTCATGGGATAATTGGGGAATCCTAATATCATTTCTAAACTTTAATGTTTGGATTGCACAAAAGTAAATTTTGGAAGGCATATGATCTCATGACCTGTGGGAAAGCGAAACTATTTAATCAACCAGGAATAAAAAAAAAATCCCCTTTGTGCCAGTCGCCGCATGCAGCCCAAATGATGAAGCACCTCAAGCGGAGAGAGAAGGTTTGTGTGATGCAGCGTGATAAAGAAAAACTAAAACACAATCATACAGTACATACACTGGGTATTAAGATTACCTGGACTTCGTCGTACTGGAGAATATAAATAGAGAAAGAAAGAGAAAGAGACTGAGAGAGATGGTGTGGAGAAAAAAAAAACATAAAAAGGGAAATACGGAAGGAAAGGAAAAACAGTGAAAAGTGAAAATCTACAGCAATACATCAAGCAGCAGTGGGGAAAGTGGGGGAAAGACAGAGGAGATGGACATGTAGCACAAAGAGTGGAGGAGAGAGAAAACAACTTACACAAAAACAAACAGAGCTGCCATAGTAACAAATTCAGCTGGTTAGAAATCCAGGAACAGCCCACTACTGAGAGGGGCTGCGGGTGCAGACCCAGTTTGAAAATCCGTCTCACTAAAACAATACTTTTCACCCTAAATAGTATTTATTATACAGAGGTCTGGAGCCGGTTGATGTTGACCACGTTTAAAGTGTCTGCAAAGCACAACCCGATTTCTCCCCTGAGTGTGAGACATTTACAGACAAACAAGAGTGGAAGTTTGATGATTCAGATTACGTTTTTAGCCCGGTGTGCCCGCGTTTGGCAGCCCAACGCTGTTTGTAGAGGAGCTTCGGGGTTTGGCGCCTTTTTTTTCCCCCGCAGCCGGAGCATTTCTCCTCGCACGTTCTCACTACACTGGTCGGAGTGTAAAAAGAAGAGAAGGGGGAGGCCTCTGGTGCCAAGCAATCCATCATACCGGACAGGCACAAGGCCCACTTTATGGGGATTAGAGAGGCTGCATGTCTGTGTGCACACGCGTGTTGCCATGGCAGGACGTGTTG
Source organism: Fundulus heteroclitus (assembly GCF_011125445.2). Classification (NCBI taxonomy): domain Eukaryota; kingdom Metazoa; phylum Chordata; class Actinopteri; order Cyprinodontiformes; family Fundulidae; genus Fundulus; species Fundulus heteroclitus. The sequence goes on from NC_046381.1 coordinate 13,775,998, forward strand.
CGCTCCCGTGTCCGACCGTGAGGGAGAAACTACGTCTTTTTAGGGGCTTCTAGGGGTTCTTGGTGCTCGGTGTGTGTTATTTCATATGCAACTGGTTGCGTAGGCAGATATGGAAGAATACAAGATGGGAAGCGAGCCCGTATTTTTTTTTTTTTTTTTTTTAGCAGCGGATGGTAAACAACCTCTGGGTTCACCGGGTTTGAAGCAGCTGGAAAAATTTGCGGAGGGAGAGCTCAGCGAGGCAGTAGAGCGCCTCCGCCTGAGGCCTCGGCAGGAGAAGGCAAACGCTGACAAACTTTTTCGTACCAAAAAAAAACAAACAAATGCGATTCCGTCCGCACCTTCGCTCTACAGAAAAACCTCGGATTACTGTCATGAAACATTAACCGACTCCCTCGAGGTCTGTTTGGTCTTTTAAATGTTAACGGTATGTAATTTGGACGCTGGCCAACAATGAGGGAAAAACACGAGCGTTACCTTCGGAGGACTGCCGTTCTCCTCTGGAGGAGGGGGCAGAGAAAGTGTCTTGTTGTTGGCGGGCGGTGGCTCCACATGGTAGTCATTGTAGTTGCGGAAGCAGCAGAAGAAAGGGCTAAAAATGCTCCTGCTCCGGTGCTTCTTTAGGCTGCTGTTGGACTGCGAGACTGCAAGAGACAATCACAAGGAGACAAACAACACTGAATACTCTTCATAGACTTTATCAGGGCCTATTGAGAAGGAACGCAACACTTAGGAAATATCCCGCCACAAGTAAAACGCCAATCTGAGCAGCAAGATGACTAGAAAAATAGAGACAACATAGTTTTGCTCAGTTTAATCTAAAAACAAGGTGGTTTAAATAGCTTCAAATCATTCTGGCTTTTCTACAGTGCTGAGAAAAAAGTATTTGAACCCTGGCAAATTTATTCAATTGTCACACTAAACTTTAAACCTTTAAACCTTTTTAAACCTTTTGTTTTGTAATATGCCCTGTCTCACACAAATAAATCCACTGGTAATAGCAGATTTTGACAAATACTCCCGAGATGTGCGACAGAGACTTTTGTTAGCGGTTAGCGGCTAGTGTTAGCTTCCTAAAATGTCCTTATTTATCTTCTGTTTGATAGCTGTAAAGCTAATATAAAGTATCTAACTTTTTGGTTAGCTGCGCCCTCCACTGCTCCCTTGATAAAAGAGAAGCTCAGTTAATCTCTCCCGTCGTTTATAACCGAGTTTTGTTGATTTCATTTATTAGAAATAAAGTTTTCCAAGCTAGTTGATCCTATGTGGAAAGCTTAACTGCCCATTGGCAGCACGTGCCTTTGTGCTGTTTTTGTTCAGAAATTATTTTTGATTAGAGAAACTCTCTAATGATGTCATTTATACCCAGTCTTCTTACCCATTTTTTTCTTACTTTAAATCAGGAACATAAATTTTAACCGAGGGAGAAAGGTCTAAGGTGCTATAGATGCTATTCTGGCTTCTTTTGTGGCTTCCCGGATGAGTAGTTGATGCGCCCTTGGAGTAATTTTAAGGCAGCTGGCAAAATTGAAATTCTTTTCCGTCAAGAATGAGTAATCCACGCTTTTATATCATCCCGCCTGGATTACTGTAATGGACTCTATGTTGGAATAAATCAGGCTTTGCTTTCCCGTTTGAAGCTGGTTCAAAACGCTGCAGCTCGTCTTTTAACAGGTAGTTCAAAAACAGAGCATTTTACCCCTATTCTGGCCTCACTCCATTTTAGAGTTCATTTTAAATTTTTTTTTTTTTTTTTCGTTTTTCAGTGTTTAAACGACCTTGTCCCCACCCTTCGGGAAGGATCGCGACTGTTCCATGTTTTATCCGTTTCTCAGATATTGGCCCTCAGTGTGGTTCACTGGAATCCCAATGCCTTAAAAATGGTCTGTAATTGTTTCCAGACTGATAAATGTCGTTAAAACTGTTTGCCATCTGCTCTTGAATTTCTTCAGATTGTAGTATAATGTGTTGCTTTTTGAGACCTTTTTTGTGTAGCCTGTGTTGTCAGACAGGATCTATTTTAGTGATTTATTGATTCTACCAAATTGGCAGTCATCTAGTCTGGTTGTGGCTGGAGAAATTGAACTAAAAATGTGGCCAACAGTTAATTCATGATTTAATCCAATGTCTTTACTAAGGCTGTTAAGATTATTGTGTTACGTTTTTACGTAATTTTTTTTAAGTGATAAAATACATTAATGCAATGAATAATTTAAAAAATGTCCCCTCTGCATTGCCGTACAGTTCAGTTCGCTCAGTCAAGCTATGATAACATGTTACGGCTCACTTTATTGATAACAACTGGTGTCTGCACTCCTTTGCATTATCTATGAATGAGTCTATGGAGGGTCACTATGCAGAGGCATGTGTGCAGCATATCCAGGCTGTTGCACAAGAATGCAAAATAGAGAAAAATTGTAACACTTGTCATGTTAGAAATTGATGATCTAAAACATTTTAAAGTGACAAAAAAGACAATAAAAGCGGGAAAACACTTGCTCAAAGTACTGTAAAACAAGCAAACGTTCAGTGGTATTTATATATTAAGCAAATAGGACATCCTGTTGTTACTTGTGAGTTATTAGTTGCTGATTTTTACTTCAGTAATATCATAGAAGCATTGTTATTACATCTAATCGTATATTAAAGCAGCTGGTGTATTTTTTTATGTTATCTCGGGTAGTTTGTCTAGTTTTCTTTTCCAGGAATTAGGTCGTTCTCAGACATAAGTAATCTCTTGGGTCCTAAACCCTCAAACCTTTAAGTAAAATAACATCATGTAAAAATATTGGATAAGCATAAATAACAAAACTGGAGCTGCAATAATCAAATCCTACCTGCCGTTATTATGACAGTAGCCTAAAATGAAATAGCCAGTTGTTTTTGATTCCATCCATCTCGATCGCTTTCCAAAAACTTGCTTGATTGCACAGTAGACATATGCAAGGCAATTAGTGGGTAGTAGTAAGAGCTGGGAAGAAAGAAGTAGTATGAAAAGTATTATTCTAATTAAGTAAATCCCAACCTAAAACTGTCTTCTTCAAATTCTCCACCGTCTGCCACGTCAGATGTGTTACACACTGAAAGTAGACACACTTGTTGAAATGTGTTTGGAGGGCTGCATTGTGGTGCTGACAGGCTGTGTTTCACGTGCATATGCTTGTATTATCATCATAATAGAGTGTGCCACTCAGACCGGCTTCAGTTCGTGCAACAAGACGCACCGAGACAAAAAAATAGCTGTTGTCAGAGGGTCTGCTGGGAAAACAACCCAGTTATTAAACATTAAAAAAAACATTGGAGTTTCAGATTTAATAATATTAAGTATTAATACTGCCATATTCAATAAATTCGAATATTATTGTGAAGTTCACTTATTTTAGTGACTCAGTTTCTAAGTGAAACACATTATATAGCTTAATTACACGCAGACTGATGTTTTTTCTAAGCCTTCATTTCTGTTCTGATGATTTTCTACTTACGGCTAACGAAAACACAGCTTTTAAGATTCAAATAATACATCAAACCACTAAAAAACATGTATAAAACAAAAATGTGGGCCTAATGAGAAATATGTTTAATACCTACCTAAAACCTCTTAAGCTCCAGCCCGCAGAGAGAACAAAAACAACTCTTATATAACCTGCCCCTCACATATAACAATACAACTGAGTAAATACAGATGGCCCGCCCAATTCAAATAGTTACAAAACAAGCGACTGCACAACACATCTTTCTTGAATATCATTGCCTTAATGCATCGAGCCACACAATTTCATCTTCACAGAATGTCCTAAACTGAAATATGTCTGTACTTTTTAGTCCATAAATGAAAATATACACCTGCACATACACATCTACCTTGTATATATGAACCTTTAAAATATATTTTTTTTCCTCTTATGGTCGTCGTCACTGGATTTTATAACAAAAAGCTAACAAATAGTTTGTCTCTGAAGGACCACTCATGCAAGTCAGCTGCTGTACAAGTCATCTTCAGAAAGGGAAATCACAAATTAGTTAGGACTACGAGGTGATCGCTGCCTGAATAAAGCAGTAGTCATCATATCTGTGCCTTGGAGCTGCCGTCACACGGCACTCCCGCTTGCTGAGATCTTATTAATGCGTTCATGCGTTCTGTGTGTCACACGCAGCACAGTTAGCTGTGCATGCTGTGGCTGTTTCCAGCCTGCTTTTTCTTTTAGAGCATGCAGAACGATGCCTAAATCTGTCCTCGGGTTACTCCTACTGGATCTGACAGGCTGTCGGCAGTTCATCTTCTTTGTTCTCTCTGCCTTTGTAGTCCAAACTTGTCCTGGCTCCTCTTCTGTCCTCATGAAAGTCTCAGACAAGGGCCCCTTTTGGTGACTGATGATGCTAAAATGTAGGTAAAATGGCTTTTATATCGAGAACAGTTGTTGAGGACACTGATTTTATCTATGATCAATGCCTAGGGACCACATTAGTGTGAATTGGCACTATATAAAGAAACTGAACTGAATTAAATAAAATTTGTAAATGCTGGAAATCTCAGCATTAACAATGATCTACATTGTCTAGAATATGCAAAGACTAATTTCTAATCATGTTAACTGGGCAAATTTGTAATCAGTAGCAGCACAATATCTTCATCATATTATCTTAGTTTTAGAATAGTAAAAAAATATGTTTTACAGCAAATACTCCCTTCACATTGCACCTCATCCTAAAATTGACTTTTATTGAATGCTCAAGGCAGGAAGGTGACAAAAATATTCTCAATGCGGCTCTTATAGTTCCTAAATAGAAAGGAGAGTCAGTATTGCTAGGTCAAAGCTTTTGACTGCAGATCAATCATAAGGTTCTGATTGGTGCATCTGGAGTTAAAAACTTTAATAAACAACAATAATTTAAGTATATGGAATCTGGTTATGCCCCCCACCCCTAATTATTAATGAATGACAACTGCTATGGGATGCTGGCGATAACTGGCATTGAGCCTTTTATATTGCTTTCGAAGAGTTTTGACTCACTCTTCTCTGCAGAAGTATTTAAAATCAGCCACACTGGAGGGTTTTCAAACATAAACAGTTTGCTTAATGTCATCTCAGCTGGATTTAAATCTGACTGGGTCGATTCAATGCCTTTATTTTAAATCTTTCTAAGGCAATTCAGCAATTCAGATGTCGACTTGCAGGATTCCTGTTCTGCTGTGTAACATAAAGGTGCTTGAACTTAGGGTCACAGCTTATGGACAGATATTTTCTTTCAGGATTTTCTGGGAGGGAGCAGGATTCGTGGTTCTATCGATCACAGTGAGTTCCTTAGATCATGAAGATGCAAAGCAGCCCCAGACCATCACAATACCATCAGCCTGTTTGTGTGATGTTCTTTCCCTGAATTTCTGTTGGTTTTGTCTGGGATGTAATGGGACGCAGATTGTCTAAAATGGTCCATCGAGATGTGAGACGGGCCGTTGTGTTCCCTTTGGTCTACAGTGGTTTGCACCTTGGATGAACCAATGGATGTCATTGTGCCCAGTCTCCTCCTTATTGTTGAACACTGACCTTAAGTGAGGCAGCTGATGTCTTGAGGTCCTGCAGTGTTTCAAATCTTTTTAGTTATTTTGTGACCACCTGAATGAGTTGTCGATGCCCTTTTGGAGTAATTTTCTGGCTGGTCAGCCACTCTTGGAAAGGTTAATCACTGTTCCATGTTTTTTTTTCTTCTTCCATTTGAGGACAATGTGGTTGTTCACTCAAGCCCCAAAGCCTTAGAATGGCTTTGTAATTGTTCCCTAGAATAATAGTCAATGACTGTTTCTTACCTCTTACATTTGTTTTGATCAGGGCATGATGCTGGCGGTGATCAGAGGGTTCAGTGGCGCCAATGTTTGTCAGTCTGCCTCTGGACAGCTGTGGCTACTAACATAGCTCACCACCGTCAGGGTGTGAATGTGTGAATGACGTAGTGTAGTGTAAAGTGATTTGAGGTTGTTGGACTTGCTAAAGAGCTGTACAAGAATAAGCCATTTACCATGATGTGTTGCTTTTTTAGACCTTTTAGTCAACTTCTTGTTGTGAGACAAGATTTTATTTACCGTATTTTTCGGACCATAAGGCGCAACGGATTATAAGGTGCATTAAATTCTTCCCAAGTGTGTAATATCACTCCGCCCCTACTCAGTTCTCTCCTGAGAGGGAGAGCTATCCGTCTCTGTTGGGATGACAGAGTGGTTGGACTACACTGCCCTGTTTCTAATATAAGGCCAAAATAAACGTAACCTTTATATTGAATTAACTTACTAGGTTTATTGTGGCTAGCGTGTACTCTGGGGACGGGCTGCCTTACATGAATGCACTTCTAGTTTAGACATTACAGTCAGGCAGTCTTGTAGACAGCTCAGGGGTCCTATCAGGTATTGACACAGTGTACCGTAATGCTCCACATGTCCATTGAGCGGAGCGGCTTCAATGCTAATAAAAGTTGTACTTACAGTTCAATAGATTTTTGAGAGCATTGTACCACATAAAATCTGTCAAGGAGCACAAGGGTAATCATATATAAGGCGCACCTTCTATTTTTGATTAACTTAAAAGATTTATTGACTCCACAGATCTGGCAATAATCAGGGTCTGGATATGGGTAGTGAAATGAAACCAAAATGTGCGGTTATTCACAGTTAATTTCTGGTTCAACAAGGAGGGAGATTTCATATTTTCAGGGTAATGTTCATAAGAGTTTTGTGGACGATCTCTTGATCTCAAGTTTTAGGAAAGTTGGCAATACCAACACTGACAGGAAATATGAGCAAAACACTAAATTAAACTCTAGAATCAGGTCTTATTAGCGAGAAACCTGATGTCAGTGTTCGATTCTCCATTTTGGGACAGTTTCTCTGCCTGTTCTTGCTGCCCAGACCAACAGCCTAAACAGCACAGGTGGGAGTGAAATAAGGAGAAAAGAGCGAAGAGCGAGGCAGAGAGGGGGACCGAAGGGTGCAGGGCGGGAGGGGAGAATAACTGTGGTGAACCAGCCTATACTTGGGTCTGATTCTTACTCCACCCCCCTCCCAAACCACCATCCTACGCAAACACAGCTCTCCTTTCTCCTAGTGACACAAACAACATAGCTGAGAGTTGACTGCTGGTGGAGACTTGAGACGCACAGATGCATCCATTAGGCTCACTGTATATAAGGCCCTCAACGAACCCGCACGCTACAAAGGCTGATTTACGTCACAGATTTTTTCTTTTAACGGCTAGGAATGTGTCTGAAGTCAGGTCGGTTTTCATGAGCTCAGGAAATAACTACAGAGGGTTAAAGTGTTGCATTTGCCGTGAAGAGCAGAGGCCAACGACGCTGCACAGACTGCAATAACAAAACCACTTTGAAATCAGCTCAAAGAGAAACGCTCTCACTTCGATGAGTAACCGGTTAGCTCGTGGTTCAGGTATGGTTAGACATATTTTCTAGCTGGTGAGTGAAAAGGGTTTCTTTTTTCCCTCTTAGATGTATGAGATCTACAGAGCAGGTGCACACCGGTCACCCACTGAATGAACACCACCCCCCTCAGTACCTCTTATGATCCAAGAGCTGTGTAAACTGCTTTAAGAGTCGGCGTGTGGATCAGCGCTCCTGCTGAAGATTAGGCAGCAACGACGGAAAGCGAGCCAGTCAATCAAAGTCTGAGGAGCCACAGCTTTCTGTCACATGTTCGGTCGCAGCCACTAACTGGGCCGGAAGAGGGAGAAAACGCAGGAAATTCTCCGCATTCCTGACAGGAAGAGATAATGACCCCCGTGACCCACACTGTGGGACATTGCCAGACTCCAAGAGAAAGATCCGAGGCTTTGCTCAAGACTTTAAAGGGTGGACTCGAGTACTCCGGCTTTAAATTCATGAAAACACAGATGGGAACTTATTTAAAATACGACAGCTTTAGAAGCTTTTCTCGAAGCTTAACTTGATCTGGTCTGATTTTAGCCAAGTTTTTTCTAACCATACCGTTTTCCTCTCACGTCATATAGGACATCACAACCTCGCAATGCTCTCTCAGGCCACTTTTAATGACATCTAATTACTATTAATCATTAATATGCTAATCATAGGTATTATATATCAAAAATGTACTGTAAAATAATTGGATCCTCAATACTGAATATAAGGACAGTAGAGAGCAAACAACTCTTGGAGGGAAGAACGGGTGTTGTTCATTTTAAAAGCTGAAAGATTTGATTTACTGGACCACTTCATGTTCAAATACAACACTCCAAACAAGACACTGAAGAGACTTTTCAGTATTACGTGATTAAAAGAAATAAAAGGAATTTAATTTATTCAGGCCGAGTGTTTTTGAGCCAGATAAATAGGAGAGACATTGTAAAGTCTTTGATGTTTCCGAGCTGTTACTCGACTTTTATTTAGTTTTGGTTTCGGGGCACGTAGCTTTTGAATGACTTTTGTCAAAACTTAAAAAACATTTTAAGGTTCACCCTTTAAGAGTTAATTTAAGTCTAGAAACTTCAGGAGGACATTGAAGAACTTCTAATAAAATCTTCCCAAAATATACTGACCCACCTGTGTCGCTATTCTTTACTGACTTCTAGACAGCAGCTTTAAGCTATTCAACATTCAAGCCACTGGCCTTAGCAAATTGTTATATCAGTGAGGAAAAACTGCTTTAATATATGAATCATAAGAAGAAAAAAAAGATGTACTTTGCTTCAATTTGCAAAAGTTGACTTTTTTTTTTTTAAAGTTGCACTGAATTGGTTGTTGCGTGCTTTAGTCACATTGCAAAAATACCAACGGGTTAAACAACTCCTATATTGGCTGGAGCTTTAATGCGTTTACAGCTTGACAATTCAGTTTAAATAGCGAAGCAATTTTATAAAAGCACAATACGAACTTTGTTATAATGAGTTTGTTGACTTTGCAGTTAAGCCATGGATAGCTATCAATGATTGATGTGGGACTCTACAGCGGATACAAACACTTTATAGCCAGGTTCATTTACCAGTCAAATCAGAGCCATATGTTCTCTGTGGAATATGTGCTGCATAAACTATGTTCTACACTAAAAGATTTCAAATATAAATCGGGGGGGGGGGGGGGGGCTTTTATGGGCTAGTTATACAATGTTTTTGCTGTTTTAGTATCCATTGATGATGTATTCAAAAGAAATTGGAATTTGTGGTTATTTGAAGAAAATCTGAAGGCTACAATACATCACATATTATAATGTAAAAGATTTCTATTTTTGTGACTAGATAAGAATAAAAACGTTAGAAAAAAGGCTTCCACCACACTCTATTTTAAAGATACGAATAATGCCAAAAAGCATGTCAGGCACCTGTCAAAAATGACTTTTAGTTATTACAAATAAAAAAAACATGAAAGAAATACCGTCACCAAAAGTCAAGTGATCTATGTTTTGTTACTGTACTCCAGTGTGACTTGTCCTAGATGTGATCATGGTGGCAATTTAAACATGATTTGTCTCTGCAACATCGTTATTGTTAATTTCTGGTAAAGAGGTATAGCTTTTTTCAGCAAACTTCAAGCATTCTGTGGATTATATGTTTTGTAAACCTTCAGGAAGCATTTAAGGCATCACCTAGGCAGTAAACTCTTACATTAATTTGGCATATTGTTATATTCTAAATATAAACAGATAAACTGGTTGCAAACTTCTGATTACAAAATGGAATTGAAAAAATCTACAATCCATAAGCTTTTAATTAAAATATTTTTCGAGTCCTGTCTTGAATTTTGCATACTTGTACAATAATGCAGCGTGAAAAAAATGGCTTCTTCAGATTTTAATCAATCATATCTTGCAATCTAGGAATTCCCAGAAAAAAGTCCAATGAAATAAGAAATTTGGTTAAAATTTTAGTTTTTTTGATCTACTTTTAATTAGCTTCTTAATTTTGATAAAAAAAAGAAACATCTATGTCTTCCAAAGATCTGGCATTTTTTCACCCAAAAACATTTGAGTCAGTAAATGAATTAATTACAACAATAACTAAAAACTTTTGTGTGTTACTTTGGTAGCAACAAATCTAAGTGTCAAGTTTGGATTCAGGAGCAGGACAGTGAGTAGAAAATATTTAATGAATATCTGGACAATAAAAACATTTACAGGGTAGACATGAGAAGAATGAGGCACGCTGCATGGATAAAAAAAACAAGAAAAAAAGGCCCAAACTTGGACGGAACAATCCACCAAAGAGCTGGACGATAACCAGGAGCTTAAGTACTGGGAAAACAGGTGAGTGACACGAGTGATAATGAGCTGACACAGGTGGACTGAATGGGCTGGACTGCAGAGTGGCAGACAGTGGGAAACAGGGAGAGAGAATAATAAACATGAATGAAGCTGAACAAGACTCAAGGAAAATATCTAACAAAGAATCCCAAAAAAAAAAAACAACAATACTAGAATTTGGAAAATAAAGTATTACATAATAAGGAAAACTCCAAACAAATAAGCACAGAAAGGTTAAAGATCACAATAAACAGCAATAAAAGAAGGTCCAAACAAATAGATTATCAAAGATTTAAAGATCTCAAACCCATGACACTGGGTCCTAATACTGAAAAAAAAAAAAGATAAACACTGGATTGAAAAGAACAAACAAAAATAATTACAGTGTAAATTGGAGATAGCTTAATCCTAGTTTAACCGTATCTGTACGCATACCGGACCTTTAACAGCTCTCTAATGGCACTTAGATGACCATCCATGCAAGTAAAGACTAAAGTTCCTGGGGGGTTATGAAGGTAAACATGAGAACACTCGACGTGAACCTGCATCTTTAATAATTCAAGTGGAAAAACAGACCGGTTTTAAATGGCACGGAAACGTCCCGCTTACAGTGAGCTGGAACAAGCCAGAGGGATTTCTGTGCTGTCTATCTGTTCGACTCACAAAACACCTTCACATTATGAACGCAGTAAGCACAAAACATAAAACGACGCGATGAAACCCAGCCATCACCCAAGGCGGTGGGCGCGATTTCACAGGATATCTGGCGCCTCCCTCCACTCCGAGCTTTCCAGAGAGGGGTGTTCTGCTTTGAAAGTGGAACCAGCTGTCTAGATCTTATGTAAGAACATGTGAGATAAAATACTTATTTGACAGCAGCCAAGATGAAGAACAGACCTAGAGCGCTACAAACACACACACACATGTACAGATGTACAGGTCGTTCACTGTTTGCTTTTGGCTTATCGAATGTTATGGGCTGACAATGGAGCGAGCGCGAGGAGATGAAGCTGTTCCCCTTCTCTGGCTAGCACTAACAGAGACAGACAGCTGCGAGGGGGGAACTCCTTTGTGCACGTTGTCAGCAGAGTAACGCTGCATATGGAGCCCCTACAGGAGTACAGAATCTCAGTACCGGAGAGGGATAAGGGGCGGTTTAAATTTTAACATTTGCAAGGGTTACACTGCATTGCAACACGCTTATTATCATGCCGACGCCAAGAAAGTGCTGCCCTTACAATTTCTTCGTTTCACTAAATATTTCATGGAGTGCTTAGTTTTTTCTACTCGTTGTCTGCTATGGATGCCAAGCCATGCATTATTCCAAAAATATCAAAACATCTACTTCAGTTAGGTTTCCTTCATCCTGTTCACTTAAAGGGGACATATCATGCAAAAACCAACTTTTTCAGCCCTTAAATTCATTTTTATGGTGTACTTGGAGTCTCTGTCCAGGAGCTGCGCAGATATCTTTATATTCTTTTTGGGTCATATTTTTCAAGCCTTTCAGTTTTCGATGAGCAGTTTTGTAGTCCAAGCTGAAGGATGCCAAAGCTACAAGTGGATAAAAAGATAAATGCTCTGTGACCTAGAGGGGGGGCAGGGTGTGACCTGCCTCCATTAGATTTAAAGGGACAGCACCAAAACGAGTTGCTCTCAGACGCACCTCAGAGCGCGGGGGTAAATTAACGAGGAATTCAGATCAAAGCATTACAATTCCACTTTACATAGACCACAACTGAATGATTTCAATGTTAAAAGAAAGAGTTGAAAAGCATGATATGTCCCCTTTAACCAGATGGTTTTAAACCAGTGGTCTCAAAAGTCAGATCTTCAAGGGCCGGTATCCTGCAGATTTTAGATGCGTCCCTTGCCCCACAGACCTGGAGGACCTGAGTTTAAGACCTCGGTTTTAAACACTGCTTCCTGTCCATGCTGTGGAGCGGGAAACGTAAATGGTTTGAACTGATCTCTTTGCAGGCTTTTTACTTAGGACTGGTTCACACAGCAAGATTCTAAAATAGTCGTCGGATTTTCAAAGCCTGAGAAAAATCGTAGATAAACCAGGTTTGCTCGTACAGTGTGCGGTCAGATGGCAAGCTCAACACACCACACACGAACAGATTTCACTCAGGATCATTCAGATGTCAGACGGGAAATCTCGCAAAACCTCGCAAGATTAAACCTCAGTTCAGAGTAAATAAACACGGATGACGAGGAAAAACTATGGTGATAGTTAGTGGATTGATTTTAACAGAGAAAAAACATAAAAAGAAAAAGCATTGGTTAAAGGAGACCGTGAATTGGGGTCCACGGTTGCTGCACTATGATATGGGCTGTCAAATGAAATCAAAAAACACATGACAAAACTCTAAATCTAATTTAAAATAAAAGAATATGACCTTCTGCCTGAATACTCCACAAACTGTTAAAAGCACCTCTTAAGAACCTCATTAAAGCAGCCTCTGCTGTTACTCATTAAAAAAAAAAAAAAAAAACATCTTGTTTATTTTACCAGAGAGAAATCCCCACCAAGCAGGGTGACAAAATCTATAATTGCTCTGCTTATGAAACACTATTTACTCCAAACAGCTGTGCGCTGCTTCACGACGCACTTAAAACATACACCCAAACACAGCGGACAGAAAAAAAAAGCTGAGTGACAGTTGTTTGTGTCTCGCTGTGTGTTCTCACCAGAGACCACGGTGGGTTATGTATGAGGCCATCAAGGCAATAATAGCTCAGTATGATAAAATTAACTCCCAATAAGCCGCCGTACTTTCCCACACAGCCAGCTGAGGCTGGAAATTACAGTCCGTGGAGGAACACTCTGTCCACAGGCTGGTTGCCACTCACTGACCCTCATCTGCCCTTCTGCCTTTACTTCCAGGAGGAGTTAAGTATATATATATATATATATATATATATATATATATATATATATATATATATATATATATATATATATATATCCCACACTCCCTTATGTAAGTGTCATTCCACCATACATAATCTGAATAAGGTTATTTGCTGTGATTTCCACATTTAAGCGATTTGGTTGGAGCTCGTTGCAGATGTAGGTGGGTCTGCCTCTTGCTTTTCGATCCCAGCTGAGAAGCGTAGGAGCAGCCGTGACAGAGCCAGCCCGCCTGCTACCCCTGGAGGATTAGCTCTTCTGCCTGTCTCTCAGTGAGCTGAAGAAGATGACAAAAAAAAAAAATGGCGGGTGGGGGAGTGGGGGGCGAACCCAGAGAGAGTCGAGGGGGAAAAAAATAATGAGGAGGATCTGACTGTTCTATGAGCGTTACGCAACCGGCGGCATCACGGCTCACGTTGTTTGAGGCCGCTGTCAGAAGCTTGTCATTTCTATGTTTTTTTTTTAGGTTCTCATTTACAGATGTTCCCTGAGAGTCAAACACGCAGTGACTGATGGGAAACCCTCCTTCAAACAGTGACAGAATTAATGTCAGAGGTGAATAAAGGCCTGTCGTCTGGCTTCAAGCACGTTCAAGCATAACTGTGATGCAACTGTAACATCAGCCCTAAAAGCTGATCTACATAAAGGACAGAGGGGAACTTACAGTGATACTCTCTTTTTTTAAGCTGTTCTTTCAGTCTGTCTACTCTTGCTAATCCAATAGCACTGTTTGTACTCTTCATTGATCCTTTTTGTTCAGTTTCAAAATTCACGGCCATGAATAATATGGGAGTTGTTTTTTTAAACCTCCTGATCAACGCTTGGAGCCTAAAAATAATAAGTTGTGGGGTATAAAGCTTTTAAATATTCACCCTTACACGTACCCATCTATTTGCATTAGGGGGATTGAAAATAAGCATGGAATAATATAGCGCTAAGTTTTAAGACCTACCTAAAGTGGACTGAAGGTGCCGTTAATAAAATACTATTAATAAAATATGCAGAAAAATAAACTGTTTTATTGAGATAGCGCATGTTCAACTGCTGAAGTCAAAGAGTGTTACTAAATTAACTGAGTTGGTACATTTAAGCTTTAATTTAGCTAAGCCTAAATGTAGTGATTATTTCACTATTACAACTCAAATGAAACCCAAACCTCAAGTCAGTCGCTTTAATGTGACTTCATCAACTTGTTATTGGGACCGAATTCACAACATGAATTCATTAACATGAATTCAGGTGATCACGCATGTCAAAACGATGAACATTTCAGGAGGGACTTCTGGCAATTATTGTGAAAACGGCCGCCCCCTGGGCCTCCTGTAGCACACTCTTGTAATATTTGGAGACATGTCCAGTGGTCTGATCAAGAAAAGCTTGTAGATTTGTCCAGAAGTCTTAAGCTGTACTGATCATCATTCGATTTGGACGAAAAATGGGGAAGTTTGCAAGGCTGAGGCTCAGTTGCAGTAGCTCTGTGAGGAGGAATGGGCCAAACTTCCAGCAAACTATAGTGAGAAACAGGAAAAGTTCCCACTGGTTTAATATTAAACCATAACAAGAAAAGAGGCTGTGTCTTTTTATACTGTTTGTCATGTTTTCATTGTTTGCATGTTTTAATAAAATAAGGTAAACGGATTGAAGCTTGACTGAGGCGGCTCTAAATTTAGCTGGAGAAATCCAGGTATACATGAGTGCTACCTGTAGTCTTGATCTTGGAAATTGCATCTTCTGCTCAGATGGAGATCTGCTTTTAATTCACTAGCGTCTTTGTTTGTGTACAATAAGGATCTACTTTAGACTGAGATCAATCCGATCAGACAGAGACTTCATTAGTGGTCTTTTTTTCTTCCACTACAGGAAGCTTCCTCTCCGGCACAGGTCATTACGAACGGATAAAATGACGCCAACTGGTGCTCTTCTGCAGCGTGAACAGCTTTGAAATTTGTTCTCAGTAAAGCCCACTCATGATTGAGTAGGCACTGAAATGTCATATTGCATTTTAGGCTGTAAATTATTATTTTTTTCCCTCCACGTTAAAATCCTGCTTGTTATAGATGGAAAGGAAGTAAACAAGTAGGTCATCTATTTGTGTCTGTGTGTGTGTGTGTGTTGGCGTGAGCATGTTTCCCATGCCTCTTCTTTCTGAAAGGCATTCATCTTTTCATTTTCACACACAGCCTGTCCTACTTAGAGGCCCCTGAGATTTGCAGTTAAACAGAGTTCACCTTTACCTCTGGAGGATGAGAAGAGGTCCTCTTTGTGTCCGTAGCGGCCCCTTGTTCTGCATGCGTGTGTCTGATTATTAGAATAGTTTAAAAATGTATAGACCCCTCGTGCTCCTATGACAATTATTATGCAAACTGGTATGCGCCACAGTTCAGGAGGTGTGACGGAAAATCGTTACGAAGAAAACATGATCTCTGTTTTGGATTGCCAATTACTGGTGATAAATATCAAGCGGAAGAGGGTAAAATATGCAAAAAGGGCAGCTCACTTGTCATAGCAACGCAAACACTTTCTTCTCCATTCTTGACCTCTGCCTCCTTTTCAGACTGCATGGATCTGTTACGATTATGTCAGTTTGGGTGAACGGATGCTGAATTAATAGGAGCTTGTGCCTTACTGCGATAAATAGCGTTTGAAGCGGTGGAAAGCAGACAAATAGAAGGCAGTTCTCTGGCTCCAAACGGAGTATGATGTAAGCCAACAAGAATACCGGGGTATTTAAATGAACGCATCACTAGCATGCACAAGCAGAACCAGAATGTCAGAGTTAAGAGAAGTTTGATGGATCGAAAGCAACCGAATCTGTCGGCACAAGTACTCCCATAAAACCGAATGTTATTATCAATATAATTGGAAACCTTCAGTAACAGTCGTTTTAAAGCGTAGACCGGACATTTTGGAAGCAACTTTCCCCCAAAACAAACAATAACAGCATGTGTGCTGCACTTGAGGCCCCATTCAAACATAAAACTGGCCGACAGCGCTGTCAAACAGACCGTCCAATACAAACAGATAAAAATAGTCCCAGTAAAACCCAAAACCTGCTGTGCAGAGGAACTTCCAGGAACAGACACTGCTTGGCATTACAAAGAAATCTTGAGTTTTTAATAGGCTGCTAAGCACATTTACAACAGTACTTTGCAAAAACATTTCCTACCTCCTAAATGTTTTCATAATTTGTCAGATTAAACGCAAAAATATTCTATGTGTCTTATTAAGATTTAAAGTGATAAACCAACACAAACTAGCACATGATTTTGAAGTGGAAAGTTCACAACACTTTTCACGAACAAAAATCTTTGGTAGATGATTTGTCAGCATCGCTGTCGTGCACATTTATCATAGCAGCATTCATTATTTCATCAGCCATGCTGCTGCAGAGTCTTTTGGACGTGTACAAAAAGGTCAAGGCATGAGCATTGCGCCTCTCACACACCGTGTATAATGCACATATGCAACTACGACCGCATTTACTCAAAGGTTGCAGCAGTGATCCAGTTGTGTTAGCTCATCTTATGCTCTGTCTGAAGCAAGGAAGATTCACTCACCTCATGATGCTGCAGGCTTAAAACTGAAAGGGCAGCTGATGGAAATAACTTCTAATTATGTTAATTAATATTTATGTGACTGCTTGATGGAACTCAAAACATAAAATGTTCCCAAATGACTGGTTGTTCTTTTAAAATAGATAAAAGATATGAAATAATGACATAACAGGAAAGGTAACGTGTGTCACCCTAACAAAGTAGAAAACTATGAATTCCACACCTTTTATCCCAATGCACAAGTACTATTATATACACATGAAAAGCAACACACATACTTTAAAAACGGATTTGACTCATTTCCTCACATTTAGACCACCAAAACACCTATTTTGAATTAATAGACAACCCATGGGACAGCATCTTTTTTTTAAAAACAAAAAAACTGCTAATTGTGACTGTTATTTTAAGGTTGTTGTTCAGTTTGAAGGTGAAGGTACTGACTCTGCATAATATTTTGGATGTAGTTGGATGTAGGCTAATATATATATATATATATATATATATATATATATATATATATATATATATATATATATATATATATATATACACAATTGTTTGGTTTCTGAAGCTAACTAATTTTACTAAATTGACTTTAGTTGTATTACAATATGAATGAATGCATTTCCTCAGTGTTTCAATTTTTCATTTCTAGTTTTCCAAGAAAATGTTGGAGGTTTTTTTTACACTTTTTACACAATTGGACTCCAACTGACGTGTATACAGGATATCAAGACAATATTTATGGAATTGTGCTCAAAACTGGAAGCTAGCCTGGAACCCGTGAGCTAGAGCATGCGGACTTCCTGCAGCATATGGTTTAAGTCTTAACAGTCATCAAGTGTAGGAGTGAGGAAAGATACGGCCCACACTCTTTTCCCCAGCGGCTTTTTGCAGGATGAGTTGGAGTGAAATGCATCTTTGCAAAGTCTGACAATCGATAGCTGTAAAGGACGCCTCATAATACCTGCTAGCCTGAATATTTACTGTCAGTATGTCTCATAAGTTAACTTAAAATACTTCTAATGTTTTCTGTCCTAAAACATCCAAGTAATTATAACCCCTCATATTTTTGTATAATTGCCAGTTTCAGACTAAGTGAGATTTATATCTAATGCTGTTTTTAAATCTGAATATTAGGTACAGTGAAGAAGTTGAGCTACGCTAAATAGAGCAAAGAAAACTGGCAATTTCTAGTATCATACAAATACTTTTTTATGCACAAACTTCAATGCATCTTAATGGTATTTTATAGGATAGAACAACACAAAATATTTAAATAATTTTAAATATTTTGCCCTTTTGCTGTAATTAAAGTTGTCATTCTTCAGGGGTATGTCTCTACCTCTTTTGGACATCAAGAGCTTGAAATATTTGCCCATAATTCTTAGCAAAACAGTTCAAGCTCAGGTAGATGGATGGAGTGCTCCCACAAATGTACTGTTCATTTTCAAGTGTTTTTACAGATTCTCGGTTGGAATTATGTCTAGACTTTGACTGGGCCGTTCAAACACATGAATGTGTGTTATACTTTAGCTCTGACAGAACGTTTAGTGGTACAAAATCTAGCAATGTCCCATTATTATGCCGCCACTCACAGGTTTTCTTTCCCAGAATGGCCCTTTTGTAGGGTCCACCTCATCATCTCTGGTTCTGTTAAAGAAAATAAACCACACAAGCATGATGCTGCCACATCCATGTTTCACAGTGGGAATGGGTTGTTATATTAGTTTTCTTTTGCCACACATGGTGTGAATCTTGGCTAAAGAGGCTTCTTATCGCTCTGTTTTGAAAGTGGCTTCCTTCTTGGCACTCTTCAATTATGGCTAGACTTGTTGAAAGGATAAACAACATTTTCAGATTTAGATTTACAAAACCATGTATCTTTTTTCTCCACTTTCCCATTTTTGGGCTGAATTATATCTTACTTAATGAGCTGCCCAATACAGAACTCTGGACTACAGAAATGAAATGTCTACCACTCAACAACTCTTCCCCAGAAGTAACTATAATCATCTTTTCTGAGCTGCTCTGGATGAAAGGAGTTCATAAATCTGTAATATGGACCTGCACCTAAGGGCCCCGAGTTCAACTTTTCCCCTCCTCATCCTCTCAGTCAAAATGTTGCACTGAATACTGACTCTACTGGACACACACACACACCGCAGCCCAATGCGATTCGCAGAGTATGGAGAAGCCTCCGACCGAGCACAAGCTCCCCAACACTTTGAGGCTGGCTGCGTCAGCCCAGTTCTGTACACAGACTGCCAAGATGCGCCAGAGACTCAGCCTAAGCCAAAACTCACAGTGACTCTCCTCACTTCGCTGTGCTTCTCGCTCCCGTGCAGGTGTGGTCCTCTCGTCATAAACACTTTAGTAATGTGCAGCGGCGGGTTCCAGGAATAACCTCAAAAACCAGTTGTGCATGAAATCCGAGGTATTTTCGAGATTCATACGCAACTTCAGCTTCAGTGTTTTTCTTTCCTCGTTTCTCTAGGGAACACAAAAAAAATTCTAACCAATACTTAGAGGGGATGATATTTTAACATTCCATTAGCGTGCAGAAATCCCTGCATTTGCTGCTCCTCCTTGTCTATGTTTCTTCTCCAATTACGTGATTCTTGCTCATATGCAGCAGATCAAAGGGAGCTCTTTAGGCTGCTTGCTCTTGAACCCAGATATTTACATATGCTGTAAAAAAGACATATACCCTTTTTATGACTTTCTGATATTAAATCAGACTAAACCTTTCCTGTTTAAGTTTAGTCATGGTTCCCACAAATATTTGCTAAATGATATATGACGATAAGAAAAATGATATACAGGAGTTTTTAAAAAATAATTTTCTTTAAACTTAAAAGTGTAACCATAGGATGTCTTTATTATCTGATAGAACCATTTTTTAAATTGTAGGATTCCTTCCACATACTACAGTACTTCCAATAGCTTATATTCCTCGCTGCCTTGCTGAATAACCTTTTAGCTCAGCCCACAAATGTTCTATGAGATTAAAAATCAGGGCTTTATGGTGTTCGTGCTAAAACACTGACTTTGTTCTCCGTAAACCCATTGGTGACCAATTTGGTGGTATGCAAAGCACCATTGTCTATTTGGAAGATAAATTTGTGTAAAAGCTTTAACTACCTCTCTAATCTTTAGAGACGTTGCTATAATATTTTCCACATAAACACCAGAACAATATGATGCTACCACCCCATACTTCCCATTTGGGATGATGTCCTAAGCCTTGATGGTCTTTGTGGCCAAAGCTCCCACTGTTAATTAACCAGGTTAGAGGAAATGTTAATATTTTTTCCCCCTGAGTGCCCTGGGGAAATGATAATCTGGCTTTTAATGTGGCTAATGTTTCTTCCTTGATAAGCAGGCCTTTCATCCGTGGATCTCCTTTAACCATGAATGGTGATGCTCTAACCAGATTCAGGCAGCATCTTAATATGTTTAGCCTTTGTTCCGGCCGGGGTTGAGATGCATTTTTTTTTGCACCAAAACACATTCTTCTCTGGGATAAAAAAAAAACTGCCTCCTTTAACATTATATTGGCCAGACATTCCCATGTGGCTTTTACTTGAATAAACTTGACTGAAGATGAATATGGTACCTTCAGGCAACTGCAAATGATATAACACAGATAAACCAGATATTTGGAGGTCCATAATTCTCTTGCCGATATCTTTGTTTGATTTTTCATCATCATGGTGTGAATGTGTGTGTGAATGGAAGAATGACTGACCGTAGTGTTAAGTGCTTTGGATAAAGTTCTATACAAGTACAAGCCATTTACCATTTATCATCCTATGACGTCACACAAGACAGCAATGTGTTTCATCTGATGCCTCTAGCTAACTAAGATTGTGTAAATTAAGCTTTTAAAGGAATAAAATGCCATGATATTATCTAAGTTTTCCCAAATATTCTAAAAACAGAGTACAACAAAAGAATGTTAATCTGATTTAATGTTAGACGGTGAGAAAAAAGGGTACATGTCTTTTTAAACAGTATATTATGATGGACCACTAGGAGGCTCAACTCACACCCAGACCTCAGCAAGTTCACTTTTTTCAGATACGTGTGTTTTTGGCGCGTTTTCTTGTAGTAAGCAATTGATTTGTTGGAATTGATTAAAGAAGGAGATCCTGCCCAGATCTTGTGTTGTCTTCCTTCGATCCCGGCGTGCTTCAACGTACAGGATCAAAGGAAGGCAACAAAAGATCTGGGTAGGATCTCCTTCTTTACTCAACTCCAACAAAAGAATAGCTTACCACCAGTAAACGCACAAAAAACAACAACGAAAAAACAACAACCCACATATCTGAAAAAGTTAACTTGCGTGAGTGGAGCCTCCTAGTGGTATTATCATTATAAAATATTATGTAATGTAATAAAATTTAAAGATCTGAATTAATTTATCAAGAGAATTTACACCACTCCCTTTCAGGGAGGACAATCCAACGTGCAATTAAAAAACTTTTTGTTTCTGTTGTTTTTTCTGGGTTGTTTTTTTTTAAGCATGTTTTTCCTAAGAGCTCCTGAGTAAATTCCTAAACACAAAACAACCAGAGAAATGGGAAAGAAGCTTTAAGTTAATGTGACCCCGCATTAGACTTAATCACTTCTCACCAAATCAACACACATTAAGGGAAAAAGATATTCCAATAAACAGACTGCTCTGGCATGTCTCAATTACTCCGCTTTTAAAGTTGTTGTTTGTTTCGCCGGACATGTATCACACTGCAAAATGTGATGAGCTAAAGTTCGATTTAATCTAATCTGATTAAGTTAAATGGCTTGTTCATTGACACCAGCATTGACCGTTATCACAGGAAAAGCCAGAGCGACTTAGAAAGTGAGACTGAGCCCGCCTGCCCCACGACCCCCGCCCCCCAACCCCCACCTCCCATTTCTTCTTAGTCCAGCAATTACATCTCGTTGCATCATACTATGTGGCTACCTAATAAGAAGCATAGCTTCACCTGACGAGAGGCGAACACACTGAACAGTGCAGTATTTTAGATGCTTTGAAATATTCACCAAGAGTGTGTATTCACTGGTGGCCTCACTGCAGGCAGGTCAAAGAGAAAAAGTGCCAAACAAGTGCTGTTTGCTGTCAGCTTTGACAGAGCTGGGCAGTGAAGGGCAGGGACTCCGACTCGGCACAAGCCCTGGTTATACTGACTGAGACTGAGGCTGTGGGTTTGTTTTCATGTAGTTGTGGGCACCAAAAACTGACTGGAGGCCAAAGCTTGCCAATATTCTGGCCACAGGCCAGTTTTCCCTGTTGCCAATTCACATCCCTATTTCCAACCTACACAATGAAATTTTGTCACTTCTTATTGCGGTTTCATCCCCAATAACTAAATAATTTACACCTACGCAATTAAACTATTTCGTATTTGTTTAGATGTGTTTTGGAGTTCAGATTTTTCATAAACAACAGAAAAATGCATTTGAATGTACATGTCTCACTTAGAATGTAATGGTAAATTGTTTCCAGAAAACAAACTACTACACCATTTATATATTTAATTTGGTTCTGATCCCCACTGGAGTCAGCGGACTCTTCAAAGATACAACAGATTACAACCTCTGATCCACCAAAACTAAACGGAGCAAACTCCTGCAGTTAGATATATATTATCCAAGTCATAAAACCACATTTCCTTACAGTGGACCATGTGCAGAATGCAGAAGACTGTTTTAAGTCAGCTGTTGTCATAGCGGGTACAAAATGTTCCAAATGAGGGTATGGATTGATATCTTGTCTGTACAGAATGTCCTGTGTAAGATTGCTTCACTACTCTCAAAAGGCATTTACAGAATGAACGAACTGCAAAGATGACCAACACTCAAAAGCTTTGTATCCATGTTTGCTGAGGGATTTAAATTCTCTAAATGATTTCATTTAAGATTAATTAGTACGGAAATATCAATAGCCAATGTTTTTAATGCTGTTATGACCGATAACCGATATTAACCTATATATTTTATATATCTTTCTATACCTCTTTGACACTTAAGAAAAAACAACCACCGCACTCACATTGCTTCTCTGCTTCAGTTAAACACTCCACAATCCTGCGCTGCATTACATGCCCAAACAAATACCACATGGCCAACCCCCTCCCCTCCCCTCCCCTCCTGAAACCCAGACACAAACAGCAACAAAATGGAAATAAACATCGATTAATATCATAGCCCAGTTTGACTTATAGAACGTATATGAAAATGTAAAAAAAAGACACCAGCTGAGACTGAGTTTATTGCATACATATATATCCACAGTATGAAAGTGTAACAAAGTAGGAAATTGTGCAGCATGCACACAAAGCTTGAACACTGGGCGATGATGTCATTGTTATCAAAAAGGTATCTATTAGGTTTAAATCAATGTTGCATTTGTTTGGGATGCGCGAGCTAAACTCAAAGCCCCCCAACTATAATTTTTTCAGTATAATTAGACAGCACTATGACACAACCACGTATTACATAACACCATTCCTGTCTGGACACCTTAATTTTAGGGTAAGCATAAGGCGGTATGTGTGCTAACATGACCTGATAGAGTGATATTTGTCAACAGTGTCTCTAAGGGAATATGAAAACAAGAAATCCGTATGTGGGTGTGCGTAGTTTATGGTTGGGGTGTGCAACACTTTTAGACTGATTAGATGCTTTCTACCATTTACTGTTGCAAACGTGGTCATACACTTGATCATTATTATTTTTTTCCATGAAAATTATTGTTTTACCTCTTGGTCACAAGCAGCCCGGCAACTTTTAGGGATGATTTATGACAGGAGCATTAAGATCTTGGAAAGCTTGCTAGATCACACCACTGTCACTTTCCCCTAACTAAATAGATACATTCATATTCGCACACCAGCAGTTTATATTAACCTGACATGTTTTATGAACTTTTTAATGTCAAAATAAAAGACAAATTTCTGTCATGTCTGTGATTTCAGTGGACTGTGTTCTTTGGTCGGATCATTTTTAATCAAGATTTTTTTGTTTTTATGTCTGTCTTTTCTTTAATTTTTATTGTGCCTGTGTTTTTCAACGCTAACAGCATTGTACTGTAGTCGGCCTTCGTTATTTCTGCACCCTACTATAATCGACAATCTTTTGATTAGAATAAAGTAATCACATTAATATAATAATAATAACAATATTATAATTATCATGTGTGTTTGCAGTGAAATTATGTGTGAAATTGAAATTAGTAGGCACAGTCTGTGTCGATGTTTTGAGTTATCTCTGGTCAGCGGCTGAACTTGGATTTGATCCTTCCAGATTAATGATCAGATTCCTCATGCCATCTGGGATTTACTGTTCAACACGAGCAGATGCTGCGAACAAATTGCGGGAATTCCCAATTAGAGGTTCAAATGGGATAAATAAAGAAAAATAATAAAAACATTTCACTAAGAGCAAGATTTTATGCTCTCTGTTAGTGATTGTTTTCGTTGGAATCTAATTGCTATGGTGTCACAGGAGCACACTGAGCCCCTTGGAGAAAAATAACTGAAAATAATGCAGTTGCACACAAATCCTAACTGTTGTGTTTTTAAATAAACGTGAGTCATTTTTTTGTGTGGGTAAAACAAAGGTTACCAGAAAGCTTTACCTTATTAGATGTAGTTTAAAATAAGTTTATTGAAGGAAAAAATGTCAAGATGCACCAAGAAATGATTGGAATAAAATTAATTTGCGGATTTGAGCAACTGTTGAGAAAACCAAAAATCCAGATTTTTCCTGATTATTCAGTGCCTTATATGTCCGCACTACCAGGTTGCATAAACAACAATCTTCAGTGAGGACACCGTTATCGAGTACAGAAGACTCAAGGTTTGTATTTTAAATATGAACCAGGAGTTCAATATTAAAGTCAGTGTAAGCACAGCCATATGATGTTTTTTAAATGGAAACTGTATTTTCTACAAGATGTTAACAAATGTCAAGAATGCGAGAAAGAGCATGACTTTAGCAGATAACAGGAAGGCTCTATTTTATATCTTCCGTCTATTGCTGTACTTGCTGGATTTGGAAAGATTTGCAGCCTTTTGAAAATCAAAATGTTAAAGTACATTCATATTCAATAAATTAGAATATCCATTTCTAAGAGGCTTGTTTGTCAGATTAAACGTTCCCTTTCATTAAGCATGAAAAACAGTTGCTTTTTCTTTTTGGCCAAATACAATATTCTAATCCTAATTGCTGTGTTTTTGTTATCTGGAGGTGAAAAATAATAATTAACAGAAATAAAGATTTTAAAAACGTAATCAGTCTGTGTTTATCTATACAATGTGTTTCACTTAGTGAACTGATTTACTGACAAATTAACTTTTAACACTATTCTATTTTATTGAATATGACTGTATACTGCATGTCTACTGCCTGTAGAAAATACACAGGAAGACTGCTGTTGTAGTAACAATAGCAAATCTACGCAAATTGGAAAATACGTTCTGGTGAGGCTTGTTTGTCAGATTAAAAGTACCTTTTGAAAATAACATCCTTCAGTGTGTTAGACATACGTCTCATTAGGCCCACATTTCTTTTATTGGTCTGATACAACATTACGATCTTAAATGTTTTTTCATTAGCTGCATGAAGAAAATCATTATATTTAACAGAAATAAAGGCTTTAGTCTGTGTATTTGCATTTGTGTGTGTGTCTTACATCTAGTTTTAAATTTTTCTAAATCACAATAAGCCAAAAAAAAAAAAAAAAACAGTATCAGCAGGACAAAGCTTTGCAAAAACCAAAGAACTGAAATCCTCCACAAAATTCTCATTGGTGCATCACTAAAAGCCATAGACGCCATGTTGTCTTAATGGGGGCTGACCATGGAGGTGGTCGAGGGGGCACGGTGATTCAGTGCTTCATGTGCTGCATGTCAGAGCTCCTCAGAGGTAGGTGATGCAAAAAGGTCACCTTTTCCTCCATAGAGAGCGCTGGGTGTAGCAGGACGCCGTGTTCCCTCTGGCCTCCCAGCACCCTGTGGCTCAGTGGGATCGGTGCTAGCGAGGGAATGTCAGCCACTAAGTAAACGCTGCCAAGCAAACTCCAGTGTTCCTTCAAAACTATATTGTCATCAGCTAATAAAATCCCTTCGAATGCTGATCAAAACCCTGACGAATGAGAACGATTTTTCATCATCCTCCTTACAAGAATTGTTGCACAGAAGAAAACAGCAACAACAACATGGGAATACTTGCTTTCTCTCGGCTCCTGTCATCTGCACAGCAGCTGTTAAGCTGTTGTTTTTTAACTCAGCTGGAGGCTGATGTTTATACACAGTGTTCATATTTAATTATCGTGGTGTGTTGTATAATGCTCATTTTCTGTTTTGTTTTTTTGTTTTTTTTTGGTTTGTTTTTTTTGTCTTTTTCTGCAGCTATTTGAACATCTATTCCCTCATCCACTCCTTCATTTTATGTATTTCAAGCGTATAGATCAGGACATGGGAGCATGAATTTCAACAAGCAGCACACTTTATTTTTCATGGCTTCACTTTCATGTCCGTTTTAGTTTTTAATGCTCTGCCGCTCCTGCCTGTCCGCGCCTATACGGCGGTGCAATAAAACTCCTGCGGCTTTTGCTGTGGCGCCCCGAGATTATCACCATCTGGCCACCCCTCTCAAAAGTTTCTGGGGGCGCCCCTGGTAACAGCCGTAGCACAATATGTTCCGGTTCCTTTTCGATCAATTAAATACATTCGGTTTTTTTCTAAATAGATGTGCAGATGTGCACTCCTGTCGATGCTGGCGTGTATTTGTAAGCAGTGTAAGGAGAAAGACTGTGTTGTACCCGCCCCCCTTGTACTGTAGTAAACCCTGCTTACACTTGAAGGGGAGGAGGAAGGGGGGCGAGGGGGACCCCCACATGATTTAATTCAGTTAAATTAAAAACGTGAGCGTGTTCTGCCTCGAAATAAAGCCGTAATAAAGTTCCAGCGTAGCAGCAATCCCAGCCGTATTTGAGGTAAGCTGGCAGGTTTTGGTTGGGCAATGGTCCTCCTGATCGACCAAAACAATGGAGGGTTTTTCCGTCCATACTGTTTTGCTGTTGCGGTCCGGAGATTCCTCTTTGCACAGAACATCGCCGCGCAAACAGCAGAATCCACACACACACAAATAATAAAAAAAAACAACAAGACAGATCGGCGTCCAGCGGTCATTTCTGCGCGGCTTACCTTTGTCTTGGCTCGACGAGATGCTCTCCTCCTCTTTGGGATTTGCAACCTGTGTTATTATGGACGTGTTGTCCATGGAAACGAGATGTTGCGCACCTTCGGCTGCAGCGCTTTTATTCCTCGGCGATCATCACCCGGCGCGCTGCTACAGCTACAGTCCCCCGGCCGTGCGCAGGCTGCTGCTGCTGCTGCTGCTGCTGCGGCTACGCACACCATTAAAATCCCATTTCACTGGAACCGTGCGAGTCCCATCCGCTCAAAAAAAAAAAAAAAAAAAAAAAAAAAAAAAAAAAAAAAAAAAAAAAAAACCGGAAGGGGGAAGAAGGAGAAAAAAAACACGTCGGGGAGAAGAAAGCGCACCGGGGGATCGTTTTTCAGACGTGAGGTGACAGCTCCGACGTGCAGGACACAAACAAAAGCGTCAGTCCTGCTCTGAAGCCGCCGTATGTGTCCTCTGTGGTCGCTGCTGCTGCTGCTGCTGCTGCTGCAGGCAGCTACAGCCCCCGCCTTCTGCCGCGGCTCTAGCTGCTACTGTACGCTCCGGCTTCGGTCCATGCGCTACAATATCAGCTGCGTGATTTGGTTACAGTGTTTATCCAGAGATGGCGACCGTCCCCCTGCCTGCCGCTGGCTTGCAGGCGCGCCACAACAACGCGCCTCCAGCGTGGCTGTTAGACTCGGTGTAACAGCCACGCTAAAAAAAAAAATAGCCTGTTTTCCTACTTGACACTTTATATTTTAGGCACACACACACACACACACACACACACACACACACACACACACACACACACACACACACACACACACACACGATAAATAAAGAAAGAAAGAAATGAAAACCAATAACAACAGCAGTTATTTACCCTGTCTCTCACATTATAATTTGCACATTTTTAGTTTCTCAGGGAGCGAATCGCACAGTTCTTTAGCTTGAAGATTAATTTTTTTTCCTAATGACTATTTGCATACTCTTAACTTCTTCGGGAGTGTTTGTCCAACACAATTCATGCAACTGCACAGTAATTTACATCATCTGTAAAGCCGTCTTTTTTTTTTTTTTTTTTTTTTTGACCTGACCAGCAATTATATTGAACGCTTCAATCTTTCTAATGACTGTTTGCACACTTTTCAACCTCCCAGGTAGCGTTTTGCCTGACACATCGATGCAAATTGCACAGTAATTTGCATTGGCTGCTATTTGTCTTCTTTGACTCAAACATTAAAGTGTTTAACACATATTAGTTGCTAAGAACTATTTGCACCTTTTTAGAATCCCAGGAAGTGTTGTCTGCGTCTGTGTGTTATGTGAATCTCACCAAAATGTCCATATGGTGACATTATGACGATAAAATTGTTGATTCATCTTGGTTCTGAATGCAATAATCCATTTATGTTCAAATATAATGTCTAAGTACTTCCAGAGCCTTAAAATTGTTTAAACGTCTTTCTTTCTTTCTTTCTTTCTTTCTTTCTTTCTTTCTTTCTTTCTTTCTTTCTTTCTTTCTTTCTTTCTTTCTTTCTTTCTTTCTTTCTTTCTGTCTTAATGCCAAAGCGGGCCCAACAGATTTTAGTTTCACAAAATCATGAAACTAAAATCCAGGCCCCAAACTCCTGATGGCAATCGGAGAACAGGGATGTGAGAAAGACCCCGCACCTGCCTCCACCTGCTCAAATGTCGTGTTGTTGCATGTTGTTCTCTCAAGTGTTTCTAAAAAAGGGAGGGCCTAAAGGGGGGGGGGGGGGGGCATGGTGCACCCCTTTCCAGAAAGCAGCCTGTGCCAATGCCTACCACCCTCCCCGGCGACCCCCAAGCACCCCATCCACAACCCTCCATGTCTAAAAGCGAATGGGGACAGACCAGGCCACCAGTGGAGAAGCGTACACAAACAGCCCCCCCCCCCCCCCCCATTTTCTTTTTGCCAAAATTTTAAAAGTTCCCTTAAATTTTGCCTGAGAAATAGAGATTAAGGTGCTTTTACTGTCAAGCGCACAATGTCATAAAGGGGTGCGGAACAAGTTGTTCTATGACATTTTTTTCCCCCTTTAGCAAAAGTGGTGGGGCGTTTCCTTTAGCTGTGTGTCTATGTGTGTGTGTGTGTGTGTGTGTGTGGGGGGGGGGGGGTTACAGAGGGAGGGGCTTGGCTTGCCTAGGGTGCCATTCATGTAAGAACCAGCATTAAGCATGTGTGTGTAATTCATTCTCTGTGTGTGTGCGACCGTGTTCTGTGAAAGCCTCGGAGGTTTGTTAGAGATCATTAGTGATCAAACCAAAGGATGCAGTGGACAGGTCAAAGGTAAAGTTGTGGAGAAGTTAATAGGGGGTACGGATTCTATAACACTATTCTAAGTTTTGAACATCTCACAGAGCATTTCCGAACCAACATTTGGAGATAGAAAGAAAGAATATGGCAGTATTGCAAACCCACCTAGACGTGCACGTCCTGCTACACCGGCCACCCGAGTAAGGGGGGATGAGCTGCAGCAATCCACAGCTCAGTTCTCATGACGGGTTTTAGTCATGCACCCCACAAATCTGGCCCTTAGGGAAGAGTAGGAAGAAGAAAACTACTATAAGTTCAGTTTACCAAAGAGGGGAGACAGCATGTTGGAGAAGGTGCTCTGGTCAGAAGGGTACTTAGCTTCAGCAGTCACAGGGAAGTTGGTCAGAGTTAAAGGTGAAAATTATTGGAAGAAAATCTGTTAAAGGCTCCAAATGACTTGAGACTGTGGCAGAGGTTCACCTTCCTGCACAGCCGGAGCAACAATGGAATGGTTTCCGATTAAAGTCTGTGGCAAGGCTTACACTGCAAAAACGGAACTAAAAATAAGTAAAATCTTCTTACAATTAGTGGATCTGTCCTTGATTTGAGCAGGTAAATAAGATGATCTGCCAATAGAATAAGATTTGTGCACTTAAAATAGGAACAATTCATCTCCATCATCTTATTTCAAGTGCAGGATGTCTAATTATCTTAATTTAGGGGTCAAAATACTCATTCCATTGGCAAATGATCATATTTACCTGCTCAGATCAAGGACAAAAACACCATGTTTAAGAACATTTTGCTTATTTATAGATCTGTTTTTGCAGTGTACAAACTGATGTTCAGAGACGCTCTGTCTCCAATCTGAGTACTTGAGCTTGATTAGGTCAAAGTTTATTCAGGTGTTATAATTATCCAATTCAAGCTTTAGTTCAAAGCTTGGGATCTTGTTTTCTAACCCAACTGCACCTTAAATGTCTTTAAACTGCAATGTATCGCTGACCTGTCCCCTCTGCTCCTTGGTCTTCATGTAATGTTCTTTAACAAAATTCTGAGGTCTTATACAGGGATAAAAAAAATAAATAATGCATTCTCTTTATTAATTAGGATGTCCGAAGGCAGATATTTAAACTGGATTTCTTTTATGGCTATAACATTTAGGTGGACTGAACACAAATGCGCATCATATTTTTCAGATTTTGAAAGTCGCGTACCATTCTCCTTCGACATAGCAATTATTAACTACTTTTTATTGGTGTATGACATAAAAATAAACTAGAATACATATAGTTTTTGGGTCATAACATTACAAAATGTGAAAAACAAAAGGTTTATGAGGGATTTTGCTTCGGCTGTGCCTGTTAGGTAACACCGACCATCCAGCCAACAAAATGTTTTGAAATCCTTCAGTTCAAAAAACACAAAAGGTCTGTTAATTACATTACAACTGTCTCCACATGTTGCAGCTGTTTGTGGGGTTTTGGTTAATTTTTTTCTTTCTTTATTTTTTTTTTTGTACCAATGGGTGTAACTTTTTCCTTCTGCACTTTATAATGGGAAGCTTTTTGCAAAGTTGGGAACACAATACTACAGTCTTAGTTTTCTGTTTTTTTGGTAAATGTGTTTGTTTTTTTGGTGATAAAAACATCCTTAAAAACACAGGTTGTTTTAATAATTGTAGAAATAGTGTAGGCGGTGCCCTGGTGCATTCATAAGTGCTTCCAAGAAACCTGTGTGCACCAACGAATGCCAACAGCATGAGTGATGTTGCAGAAAGTCTGATTAGACCCTGGACAGTTGCCCTTCTCTGGATCTTGTCACTTTACATCATGAAGATAATGTCCACATTCTTTAGAAAATGGACAATTCCACATATTTTTAAACCTAAAATAGATTTTATTGTAATGCGGCAAAAGTATTTGACAAGGATAATCTGAGTAAATACAAATGAGCTATCCAAACCAACCAGGCCCTATGTAAACCAATAACTTCCCGTTGTTAAACCATTCATTAATAGTGATTAATCAAACATTTTGGACATTTTTATTCAGTATCATTTGAGATTTGATGACTGCCAGTCCTAAAGGAAAATAAGAATGGAAGACATAATGTCTGTATCCTTAAGGATCTCAAGAAATGCCGCATCATCTAAAGAAATTTAGGAACAGATGAAAAGCATAGTCTTTAAAAAAAAAAAGGGTTCCAAAACTTTGGGACTCCAGTGAACCACAGTGAGAGCCGTTATCTACAAATGGAGAAAGTAAGTAAGTATTTCTATAGCGCCTTTCATTAAGATGATGATGCTGCCCTCAACTCCCAGGTGTGGCTGGTAGTCGAATTGTAGTGGATCATAAAGTGTTTCACGAGAGCAAAAACAATTTAAAAACACAAAACATGCTTAAGCAAATGCTTGTCTAAATAAAAATGTCTTTAGATGTTTCTTAAAAGAGACTGTGGATTCTGTGCAGCATAGTGACAGAGGGAGCCAGCACTTGAAAAGCATAATCGCTGTGATTTTTGGTCAGAGGTACCACCAACAACATTTGAGTTGATGACCTTAAAGTCCTAGGCAGACAAAGATGCTTCAAAAGATCCTGAATCTATTCAGGAGCCTGCTCCAAAAGATAAAAAACAAATTTCCTAAATGTATCCTAATGTACACAGGTAAGAAGTGCATGAGGTTAGAACAGGAGTAATGTGTGTCCTTCTGTTTGTTTTAGTCAGCAGCCATGGTGCAGCATCTTGCACAGACTGAGGATTTACTTAAACAGTTAAAAGACTATTGCAATTGTCTAAACGAGAAGAAATAAAAGCATGATCAATCATTTCCAGTTCAGTCTGACATGAATGCTCTTAATTTTGAAATATTCCTTAAATGATAAAAGCAGTTATGAACTAGTGTTTTCCAATGATTGTCAAAAGATAAGGAGCTGTCAAGCATGACACGCAGGATTCAGAGATTATGTTTCATGGTTGGAGTTAAGGAATCCTCCGGGGAGTTGCCAGCCTAAGACAATAAATAAAGATATCATCCGTCACATCCGGCTTTAAAGTAACCCCAGTCTAGCATGGTGGTATCAGTGTGAACGACCGTGGTCTAGTGAAAGACTGGAAGTAAATCTGATTAAGATGATGTTGCATGACCTCGAATAATCCTTCATGATCCAAAAACCTTCCATTCTGCAAAGAAGACGGGGCCAATATTCCTCCACGGTGGCGTTCAGACTGTTTACCTGTTACTGCAAGCAGCCGGTGCCGCTTAGACGGACTAGCCATACCAGTTTTCAGGTTTATGGAGCAATTACTTTTCACACAGAGCTAGGCTGATTTGGACAGCTTCTTCCCTCAATCAGGATCAATTGAAAACTGCTTTTAGTAAATGCTCTGCTCATATTTGTTTGACATTAGATTTGCTTGATGATCTAAAACATTTAGATGTGACTAAAAAGCAGAAACATAAGAAACCTGTAAGGAGGCAAATGTTCTGTACATTTGTCTACTTATTTTTTCTGCACGTTTGATTACTCTTTTCTGTGGTTGGTGAAACCAAGCAATGATGTTGATTTTTTTTAAAAAGATTTTCCTATCAAATAATTACATTTCCACTTAATCTTTGCAGAATATTTATGGGTATGTATTTGGTAACAGCTTAAGAATAGTCAGAGAACAGCCAGACGTGGATTTGGCCTGGGTTTTAGTTATTATAATATTCTAATTATTTTTTGCAAGATCTAAATCACATCAGAATTATACAATAGAAAACAGAAGCTGCAATTTAAAGGCTATAGTACAAAACACTATACTTCAGTGGTGCTTTTAAAATCTTAATTCTTAGCAAATCTATTGAAAAGAACAGAATTTCCAGTCAAAAAGGTTTTCACCACATAAAAATAGCTCGTTGCTTGAAATGGATACAGAACTACTTCTACAACAGTGGGGTCCAGATTTTTGGCCAAGTGGGCCAACTTAAAGTGGGAATCACTTGTTTTTTAATTATATTTTATTTTTATTTTTTACACACTCAAACTAAACATGGAATATTTTATTGAAGTAGCCTGGTTTTTGTATAAAATGTATCCAATTAATTTTACTGATAGGTTTTAGAGGATTCGTCGGTCATTTGTTTCTATCCGGTTTCAAATGAAATACACAAAACAAAAACAACAAGGCGGCGACAGACATTTCTTGAAACAGGAAGGATTGCATTACAGGTGCATTACACCTTCATGTGTTGTTCGGCTCATGAAGACCTTTTACCCTGGGAATGCCCTGGGAAACAACCAGGACTCATCTTTGTGCAGCTCCGGCCTCAATGGACCGTAGAATAACAACGGAGGGGGGGGGATAAAGTGGTTTTCTGGTCCACTGCCAGCGGTGACGCATTCGGCAGCCTTCCCCAGTCACATCAGCTGTTCCCTTTAATGGAGCCCTGCAAAACAGCGCCCCGAAGGACCCCACCTGGGAGACGGGCGTCTGATGATGGCGCACGGACAGAAGGGGAAACGGCGGTAAGTGCGGCCTGTCATCTGCCGATGCCGCTCATAATGAGTGTGTAATCTCCTTGTCGACATGTTGCTCTCAATGTGGGTCAGCGGTTGTGTCCCGGTGGCCCCACGACAACGAACGTGTACAACTGACACCACGACACAGCTCCTCACAGCTACTTTGCACAATCACGTTCTCCTCTCAGCACCTGACAGCCCCGTCTCGGGTTACTGGGTCGACCCAGACTGGACAGCTAATTGAAATCTGATGACATACAAAAACCCCACAGCAAGTGCATGCAGTGGATACAATAGATAAGGAACGAAAGTAAAATCAAATCTAAGCTGTCTGGAGCATCAACGCAGATGTTGGTGAGGATATATTATTGTTCTAAGTAAAGGGAAGATTGATTCGGGACATATTTGAACATATTTCTTTCCCCGTTATTGATATTTAAGAAGTTTCTAAACTATAAATAATGCAATTATTAGTACTGGAAAAGAAGTCACACCTCCTTAACTTTTTCATTTTGATCCAGCCACAAAATACATGTGTGTATTTTAAAGAGATTTTATGTGATAAACAAAAACAAAGTAGCACATAAGTGTGAGGGGAAGAAAGTTTTCATAATGATAAAAATCAGAAAAGTGTGGCATATATTCATATTCTGCCCCCGAGTCAGTGCTTTTTAATTAATTTTAGATGCTGGTCCAAGGACATGATTTTACCAGTTTGCAAGCACAAATACTGACGTTTTTTCCACCCTCTTTTTTTTTTTGCAAATCCGCTGAAGCTCAGTCTGATTTGACGTAGAGCAGATGTGAATAACAGGCTTCAGGTTTTTCCACAGATTCTCAGTTGGATTAAGCTCTGGACTTTGACTGGGCCATTCTAACACATCAGTATGTTTGGATCTTTAAACTATTCAGCAGGTCTAACTCCAAAAGGGCTCAAGAGGACCCACACTAGATGACAACAGCAGGTCTGAACAGTCCTTCACTACACAAATAAATGGAGGTCGGACTCCGCAAGCTAGCATTAGTGCATCTAGCGGTGATCCTGATGCTGCACGGACACCTGTTGCTGATGATTTAGCTTCAGAAAGAGAAGTCAACAATGCGTTGCATAAGATGAGCAGAGGCCAGACTTGTTGGTCAGAGGATCAGGTGCAGTATGCTGCTGATGAGAGGGCGGGAAGCACCAAACCAATAGAGCAAAGATGAACCAAAGACCTGCTGGAGACTTTTTTAAGTAACCTCATATCTTAATTCTAAGGTAGGTTATTGTCGTTATTTTTAGATGAAGACTACTGCTCTCTAAATAATTATTAATATTTAACATTTTACTGTATGTGCAAAACCTGCTGATATATTTCAGTTATTCTAAGTACTAAAACTGGCACTTATAAATTCTTGATGGAGCGAAATGTTCTTACAATGTGGCTCATGTTTTCTGCTTCTTTTTACTTTATCTTTCAGCTTCTGCTATCACCTATCCGTATCTATCCTTGTGTGTGAAGGAAGTGGAGACAGCTTGTTTTTGTTCCCATCCAGTCGACTATACAGGGTGAGGGCTGATAACTTTTTAAATTTCACATATTTCTGCATACAGCTCATGTTATCTGATGGAAAATGTTATATTAAATATGATTAAATATTCAAATATGTACGCAGAGACCCTGTGTATGGCTGGTCAACATATTGAATTTTTGAAGATACTAAGTTAATAAGGTAGCGTGGGTTTGTTGAGGCCAGGCCAGGAAACGGTAACAGTGATAAGCTTATTGAAATATTAAATCTAAAACTTATCACTTCTTTATGTTTTTAAGGATTATTTGCTTTATATTTTTAGTTTTTGATGTTTTTTGATGTTCATATTAACACCACGAGCCTTGAAGTTAATAGAAGTGGCTTTATGACACTTTGAACTTGGCTCATTTGGATTTGATTTAGAACTGGCTTTATCCTTTTCCATTTTTGTACAATGGAAGTATTGATTTATAGACAGATTTATATAAGAAAATATTACCCATGTCTCCGTCTCATATTTGTATGACATTAAGGGGAGTATACCGGCATTGTGTGTGTTGAGAAATGGGCAAATAAGTTATCCTTCAGAGCCCCCCCACCAGCACCTGCAGAAAGAAATCTCTGGAGCCGCCACTGCTTCTCTACAGCTTTATCGCTGACCCGTTTTTTTCCAGTGGTCTGTATGATGCCATTTGTTTAATAATATTCTCTTAGAAACCCCTGAAGCCTTCACAGACCAGCTACATTCATAATGAGATTAAATTAGACAGATCCACTCTATTAACAATGGGCTGCGGAGGACAATTGGTTGTACTGTTCTTGATTAAGGTAAACAGGACTGAATACAAATGCATTCCCTCTAGTTCATAATTGTCCACTATGCTGTATGTGTGCATCACAAGGTTTCTGTTTAAATAAATGTGACAAAATGTTGAAAATGTCATGTGTGAACAATTGTTCAAGCTTAGAGTCTGGTATTTTAACCTGTTAAAATGTAGCTTTGATAGTTATTTTCAGTATTCCTACTTTACTTATCTGAACACCGTACCAGGAGAGCAGCAGCAGTGATAGAAACCGAGATGTGCTGCTGGTGAGGGAAACTTGCAGCTCAAGAC
Organism: Fundulus heteroclitus; assembly: GCF_011125445.2. NCBI lineage: Eukaryota > Metazoa > Chordata > Actinopteri > Cyprinodontiformes > Fundulidae > Fundulus > Fundulus heteroclitus. The sequence continues at coordinate 13,812,337 of NC_046381.1, forward strand.
TCCGAGAGGAAAAGCTGCTGTTACATTGAGCCCAGAGCTTGTTGTCAGCGCCCTCTAGTGTCTGAAATCGGCTACTGCGTATTCTGCGCCTACAAGAAAACGTTTACCAAAGTTAGCTGGAAATTATAACAACCATCCTAGCAGGCATGAACCTTACAGAGATCGTTTGTTTTTTTACAGTAATCCTTTTCAAAATGTCCACATAACACTTACAATATACAAATTAAATAAACTAAAAACCAAAGACATGCTGGAAAGATTTAAAGTAAATTTAAAAAAGTACATTTGGTAGTACATCGCTACTACAGATATCGTACGGAACAGAAGTAGTCTGTCATCTTTTGGTTATTCATATTTTAACTCCAAACAGCCATTCTTTTACAGTCCTCTGTAGCAACATTTTATCAGCTCTTCTAAAGGTTTCCCATTAATGCCTTTGGACAAAGGCTGCTTTTCTCTCATTTTAAATCCAGTACTCTGATGCCCGAGGCCTCTTTGGTCCGCAGGTTACTTTTGCCATCAGCACAGCAATTAAACAGTAACTAGAAGAATGTCAATGCAATCTACGCACTGACATCTAGTTGTCATGTAGATAGCATCAAATGGTTATTTTGGAGAGATAAGCGCCTTTTTTTTCAAAGTTTTTTCAGTGTGAAAATATTCTGCTGCACGAATTTGTTTTATTATTTCAAAGGGAACTTATTTCGGTGCTTTTTATACCTGCTATGGAGCAGAAGGGTAAAAAGCTCACTCCTGATTTTAAGCGTGAATGGAGAACATAAAAGTGAGGGGCCACATGATCCCTCTGACTTTGAGTTTTAGCCAGGAGGAGTCAAAAGTTCCTTGGCTTCTTGCCAAGCGTTCATAGAAAAATCGCCTTTTGATCCTAGTGTCAGCTCTTCCAATCAGCATAAAGGGAAAGCTAGTAGGTGCCAGGAACACTGGTGGATAGGCTCTTGGGCTGGGGTGAGATTCCTGGCACTCTCCCTTCCTTCCCCTGGTGATGCACTGCAATACCAGGGCCACGATGCTATCTGCCATAAAAGGGGCTAGTCTAGAGACTTAATCCACCACCATAACACAAAACACCTTGGGTTTTCCTTCTCATTGGTGGACATAATCTTTGGGTATGGGTAATAGGCATCAGCTGAGGTGCCAATGACTTATGTCCCTCTGTGTAACCCAGCCTGGATACGCATGATATCCACCGACTATCTTATAACACCAGCCCTGACTGGACATGAGAAACAAACGGTCGTCCGTGCACTCTCTCACTGGTGGGTATATTACGCAGAATAAATAATATGCTACACAACAGTTATGAATTATTTTATTAAATTAAATATATTAAAAGTATTTTTATATTCTCCCACCTGGGCCTCCCCACTAAAGTTGCTACCCCAGCAACCCGACCCGGATAAGCGGAAGAAGATGGGTGGATGGATATTTTTATATAATATAAAAATAATTGGCACAATGCTTAAAAGAATGGATAAAGGAATTAGAATTTCACCACAATCATTTGTCCATTATCTTTATTTTAATCACCATCACGAAGTGTAGTTACTGAACAAATTATTCACAGCTTTTTCCCCTTCAATTTATTAATATGAAATGTTATGTACGTTACTTATCATGTTATCACAAACATTAATCAATTAGATTAAATCTTCAATTTTCTCGTTTACTAGTTTTTATTTTAGTTATATATTTCATAAGAATTTCTGATTCTTTTTCTATGACGAATCTGCGGATTGGTTCCTTAGTGGGCGAGCGTTGCAGCGAAAGTGCCGAGCCCGCGCTGAGGGCTGCGTTTACTCGTTTCCAGGGATTTCATCATTCAGTGATTGCGGCTCAGCGGTCCATGCTTCTACTCCGCAGCGCTGCATCAGCCCTGCTGAGGACCACCGCTCACACTCCCTCCCTGCTCTGCCCGCTGTCCTCGGCCCGCTTCGTCCGGCTGTCGCTCCGCCATCCGCCCGGAACCAGGCCGTTTTCAGCGTCCGCCTGCTGGTGTAAGAAGAAGCAGAGGAGCCTGTGGCTGCAGCTGGCGGAAGGACAAACCATGGAGGACGGCAACATTGAGGCGATCCTCGCCCCTTTGAGGCAGGCGGTCAAAGAACAGGTAGAGCCGACTTATGTGTGCTCACTCGCAGCCGGTCAGCCGTGCGGCTGCAGCCGGTGTTTTGGTTTCGGTCCCCAAACTCTCTTGTTGATGCTAAGCTAGCGGCTAGCTAGCTGCCCATCATGCGCTGTCTGCCACGTTGAGTTGCTCCTGCAGCTGCAGGGTGGGGTTCAGACAGGGGGCTGACTTTCTGATCCCAAACAGCACATCTGTAATCGGCCTTCTGCTTTGTAAACAGGCCCAGCACGGACCCTAGCTGAGAGGTTTGCTCTGATCCATTTCTTTAGGGGGACCTGGTGCGCCAGATGAAACAGGAAGGAGCTCCTGATGTGGATGTGACCAAAGCTGTGGCAGAACTGAAAGCAAGGAAGAGGACTCTGGAGGCCAAGGTGATTCCTTCATTGTGCTGGTGAAGATTCTCAGTCATCCGGGTCAGGATCATTCAAAAAAAAAAGTTAAAAAAACAAAACAACTGAACTTTTTTTTTGTACATTTTTCCTTCACTGTGCACTTTGCTAATACGTCATTTTAGTCTGGATCCATGTTCACAAAGTCTCCATCGAGCCTCGTGCAGATGGGATTTTATGAACAAATCACATTAATTTGTTACAGGAACATTAGTGAGTAAACACGCTGCCTGAGCTGGCTTTGAACTGATTTGATGTTAACTAGCCCAAATAGAGCCACAACACAGGAGTGACTGTGTGACATCACAGCTTTTGCCTTAATTGGTTTTAGTAGGCGTGGGTTTTCTAATTCCCACCCTCTTGTTTGTGAGTGGCTCTCCCCGACATTAAAAAGGTGGTTTAACGTTTGCAGGAGCTGTCGCTGCAACCCAAAGATGACATCGTTGACAGAACCAAGATGGAGGACACCCTGAAGAGGCGCTTCTTCTATGACCAGGCCTTTGCCATCTATGGAGGTAACGCGTTGCACCGCTAACTAGTCAGCAGATTATTGTCTTAATTTTTCCTTTCACTAGTCTTGTCCATCCTTTCTTATTTCAATCCCTCTGTCGTTCCTTGTGTCCTTCCATCAGTCAGTTTCTGGCCTCGCCTCAGAAATTCATAGTGATCTTTATATTTTTGTGTAATTAACTGTAGATGACACTGGGAAACTTAGTCTGTGAATCGACGGATTTCTTTTATGAAGAATGTGTTGTGTTCACTGATCGGGCAAAGGTTGGATTTTAGAGTTCCCGACTGGTGTTGGTTTAGGGCCGATAAAGACTGCGTTATTTATTTTTTTTTTTTTGGGCCGTTCTTTTACCGTGCGGCTGTGTCTCTCAGGTGTGAGCGGCCTGTACGACTTCGGGCCCGTCGGCTGTGCCCTCAAGAACAACATCCTGCAGGTGTGGAGGCAGCATTTCATCCAGGAGGAGCAGATCCTGGAGATCGACTGCACCATGCTGACTCCTGAGCCCGTTCTCAAGTAGGTGCACGGATGAGAAAGCTGCAGGGTAATCAAACATGCTTGATTACCTACATCAGGACATTTTCTCTCGTATCCCAATGTTTCTGCTGATGGGGGCGCCTTGTGGTTCCTAGAGTCGGCTCCAAAGTGCCGCGCTGTAGGTTTTTATTAACGGGCGCATATGAACTTCTGCGATTTTATGCATGGAGCCTGCAGCTACAGCAGCGCTCCATAGCCCGGTTGCAGAGACACTTGATTTTTATGTTTATTTATTTATTTATTTTACCCTTTTCCTTCTTGAGGCTCATTCTTCCGGTGTTTTTGCTGCAGGACTTCTGGACACGTAGAGAAGTTTGCCGACTACATGGTGAAAGACGTCAAAAACGGGGAGTGCTTCAGAGCCGACCACCTTCTCAAAGGTAAAAATGCTTCTTAAGCAAGGTTGAGAGTCGGCTTTGTGACTCGCTGGACTCTGGAGTCGGCAGGAATGAACAAATGGATGCTTCCTCCAGTGGCTGGCATCGCATTGTTGTTAATCGTGAGGGAAAGGTTTCCTCATTTATGGCCTTTCATCCTGGAAGCTTGTCACTCATCGCTGACCTGCATCAAAGCGTGAACGGCTGTATTCCTTCACCCACAGCTCATCTCCAGAAGCTCATGTCTGATAAGAAGTGTGCAGCGGAGAAAAAGGCTGAGATGGAGAGCGTCGTCACTCAGGTCAGTCCCCACTAATGTGGATGTAGTTTTCTTGCTGATCAGACGGTTTCTGATCGGACTTTTTTTTTTTATTATTTTCAGTTGGACAACTACTCCCAACAAGAGCTGGCGGACCTTTTTGTGAAATACAGCGTCAAGTCGCCCACCACAGGAAATGAGCTCACCGCTCCCATCTCCTTCAACCTGATGTTTCAGACATCCATCGGACCGGGAGGGAATATGCCAGGGTACATTGATGCATTCAGCCTGTGGGGAAAGTTTGATCGTTTTTTTTTTTTTTTTAATTATTCTTTAATCTCTGATTTGTTGCCGCTTCCAGCTATCTGAGGCCTGAAACTGCTCAGGGAATCTTCCTTAACTTCAAGCGCCTCCTGGAGTTCAACCAGGGGAAACTTCCCTTCGCTGCCGCTCAGATAGGAAACTCCTTCAGGAACGAAATCTCTCCTCGCTCCGGACTCATTCGGGTTAGGTGAGCAGCTCTCAGGATTTCCGCCTTCGGGGTTGCAGCCTAGAAAAAGTCTTAAATTTTAATGTGTTCTCCGTTTTCTCAAGAAGAAAAACGGGGAATAAAAAGGTGTTTCCAGGCTTTTCTTTTCCTTCAGTATCTTAAGGTTACACCAAGCTATCCATTCATCTGTTTTTGGCCCATTTTAGGTGTGCAGCTCTATGAAATTTTACACATAAATGTCTAGACACCCTGTTAGTTGAAATGCTTGTGGTTGGGGAGGAGAAACTGGAACAACTTCTCCCCCTGTCTGTGCAGGGAGTTCACCATGGCTGAGATCGAGCACTTTGTGGACCCGACTGAAAAGGCACACCCTAAATTCTCCAGTGTGGCCGACCTGAACATCAATTTATACTCGTCCAAAGCCCAGACCAGTGGCCAGTCGGCTCATGTCATGAGGCTGGGAGACGCAGTGGAGCAGGCAAGTATTTAGGACGCTCGTCCCTTTGTGGGAGAGTAAAGATCCCGGGAGCCCGGCGCAAACCGAAGCTGATTTTTAAAATAATTTTTCTTCAGGGAGTGATCAATAACTCCGTCCTGGGATACTTCATCGGGAGGATCTACCTCTACCTGACCAAAGTGGGCATTGGCAAAGACAAGCTGCGCTTCAGGCAGCACATGGACAATGAGATGGCTCACTACGCCTGCGACTGCTGGGATGCCGAAGCCAAAACCTCCTACGTAAGCTTCAGCGCAGCTCTACCAGTCTCCAGTTCTCCTAGTTCTGCTGCGTCAGACCCCATTTTTCTGTTGTAGGGCTGGATCGAGATCGTGGGCTGTGCCGACAGGTCCTGTTACGATCTGCAGTGTCACGCGAGAGCCACGAAGGTCCCGCTGGTTGCAGAGAAACCCCTGAAAGAACCCATATCCTTTAAACTTTGAAGTCCGATGAATAATTCAAGCGTTTTTTCCTGGTTTAAAAGTATTTCTCCTTAACTCGCTGTGCACAAAACCGTAAACGTCGTCCAGTTCGAGCCCAACAAAGGAGCCATCGGGAAGGCGTATAAGAAGGACGCCAAGTTAGCGATGGAGTACCTGGCAGTGTGCGACGAATGCTTCATCACAGAGCAGGAACAGCTGCTGAACGAGAACGGGTCGGTACCTTTCTTGGATACGGAGGTCCGTTTATGATTAGCTCTCGCTTAATTTCACCAATTTTATTTCTGCTCCGCAGAGAGTTCACGATCGAGACCGAAGGGAAGACGTTTAAACTAACAAAGGACATGGTCGGAGTGAAGCGCTTCCAGAAGACCTTGCACGGTGAGACTGATTTCTGAGGAAATAAACGCAGCCTTGTTTACCCGTCTTCAAACTTTACCGCCTGGATTTCTCCCGTCTGCAGTGGAGGAAGTTGTTCCCAATGTCATCGAGCCCTCGTTTGGCATCGGCAGGATCATGTACACCATCTTTGAGCACACATTCCACGTCAGAGAGGGCGATGAACAGAGAACGGTGAGTTTGTTAAAGTCTCAGAAGGGGGTCTAAGTGTGTAAGATGCTAATGTCTTCATCACTGCAAATATGTTTTCCCAACGCTGCCTCCTGTGGGGTTCCACAAGGTTGGGTCCTGGGTTCATTATTTTCTTTCTACATTTCTCCATTAACTGGCATCTTTTGTCTTCAGATGTTGTTGATTGTCATTCAGCTGTATCAGTCCTAAGATTTGCCACCTGAATAGGCCGTCTATCTAAGGCAGGGGTGTCAAACTCATTTTGGTTTAGGGGCCGCATTCATCTTAATCTGATCTCAAGAGGGCCACACGAGTAAACTCATTGCAAGATTAAATAGAACTAATAAAAGTGGACTTGTTGTTTATTTTTATATTAAATGAATTTCACTTTTACACAATATATTATGAATAACCTCAGCGTTTTTAAGAAAGGTATGTGCAATTTCAACAATACTTTTACTCAGTTAAACATTTACTTGTGCATTATGCATAAGAACTGATCACAGTGATTATACAATGTTGAAAAACATATATTCACATTTTTTGGAACTTAAAAACACTGTCCTGCATGACAAAATACATCAAACAGATGCAAATTAAGAAATTTAAAATCAATTTTCCGCATCTGAAGCTCAGTGCTACCATCTGCTGATTAAAACACAGCGCTCCTCTTGGGCAATATAGGAACTGCAGATATTCAATTAAACGAAGTACATGTTTTTTTTCAATAATTGTTTTATCATTCTCTTCCTTTTATCTCCTTTCACATTTTCTTTTTTTCTTCTTGTTCTTACTTTCCCATTGTAGTGTCCATATCATTTGAGATATTCCCCGCATGAATCATAATAAACCTATTCACATTCATAAATCAAGCGGAGCACTATGGCAAAAGCTGTACTGCTCCACTTGTGAAAGTGGAGCAAAGTTTTTTTTTTGTTTTTTTTTAAATGGTAATGCATTTAGCCACCGGGCCGGACTAAATTGTTCGGCGGGCCGGAACCGGTCCGCGGGCCATATGTTTGACACCCTGCTCTAAGGTGACTTGAACCCCGGTAGTTGACGGCTCATGTTCTTCAACCTTTACATGTGTGCCTTGTTCATTTTAATGGCTGAAAATCCTCCTCAGCTGGCAGTCATGTTCTACAGAGTCCTGCTAATGACCTAAAGTTTAAGCAGATAACCTTGCTGAAAAACTGTGGAACACCAGCTCTCACACACTGAAGTTTGAGACCCCTGGTTTGGCCTAAAGTAGTGACTGGCTCTTTTTTTAAGTGTCAGTGTATATACCCACCAAAAGGCTTTCAGTAATTAAGTCAGGCTCCTGGTTCCTTTGCACAAATGTCAGATTCGGCATTTTTAATCTCTGCCTGATATGTGTTTCCTTCTTGGGTTTTAATTTGCTTATACAGTTTATTTGTCCTTGTTTCTGTCACCAGAGAAACATTTCTATATTGCTGTACACAGGCCTCCAACCCCCTAAATTAGGGGAACGTTTTCATATTTCCTCTTTTTAGATTATTGCAATGTTATATTTATGTACTACATAAAATCATTCTTGCCTCCAAGCTAATCAGAATTGCACTACAAGTAATTGCTTTAAAAAATTTTGTATCCAAAGGTTTTGGGAAAAAATCTAAGAAAGTATTTTATTTTTTAACAGCCAGCCTAGAGATTTATGACGTCCCACAAAATAAAATATAAATAAGGACTGGGAAGGCTTTTTAACTATTCCCCCTGATCTTCAACTCCCTCCAGATTCCTAATTCCTCTAAACCTCTTGAATGAGTTCATATCTGTATTAACTACTGTACAGAAATTATCGGATCACACTGTTGTGTGAACGCAGCCGGTGTCCTTTCTGTCCGATCAGCTGTAGTTTCGGCCTCATATTGACATCAACGAGCTCTTATTGTTGTAAATTGCAACAATTTGTTCCAGCAGTGCTAAATACTGCTGAAACTATTTGGTTATCAAGATATTATTTGATACTTTTTACAGTGGCTCCTATTAGAGTATATTGAATAGTTTTACAACTACATTTAACAGATTCTCAACTCTTAAAGCAGTGAATTTCCAGTTAGATTTTTTTTCTCCATTCATTTTAAGTTTTGTTTTTGACAAGCACTAATTTGCCATTTGTTCTTCAAGTCACAGCTTTCTATTGAATTTTTTTTATTTTTGCAGTACTTCAGCTTCCCTGCAACGGTAGCTCCATACAAGTGTTCTGTCCTACCTCTGAGCCAAAATCAGGAGTTTGTGCCTTTTGTGAAGGAGTTATGTGAGTGCCTAGCTAACGTTCAGCTTCATCCTTGTAGTTGATGCGTTTCAACACATTAACCTGCTTTTCTCCATATTAGCCGAGGCCATGACCAAAAACGGCGTGTCGCACAAGGTGGACGACTCCTCCGGATCCATCGGGAGGCGCTACGCTAGGACCGACGAGATCGGGGTGGCGTTCGGCATCACCATCGACTTTGACACAGTGAACAAGTCGCCTCACACGGCTACACTTAGAGACCGCGACTCGATGAGGCAGATTAGGGCCGAGGTACGGCAGCAGTTCCTCTACTTCTATTTTCCTGTCATCTACATGTCTATTTTATTATTACATTTAGAGTAAAGGTAACGCACAACTTCAGAAAAGAATCTCATGCCTACAGAGACGTGGTAATGTGACGGTCTGGGGTTGCTTTGCTGCTTCAGGACCTGAATAAACTGCAGGAACCATTAGTTCTGCTCTCAGCCAGAAAATCCTGAAGTAGACTCTTGATTTCTGCAGCAGGACCATGACCTGAATGATAAAAGCAAGTTCACTTCTGAACGGCTCCAAGAAAATGCTTTGGAGTGACCTAGTCAAAGTCTAGCAGAATGAATGAACCCTAAACCCTTTAGGGTTTGGGTTCACTAACAGAATGAACCCTTCTGTTAGTCTATAAATCCCTGAATGGATTAGCACCTAAATACATCACAGACTTGTTATCAGTGTATCAACCCTCCAGACCACTAAGGTTGTCTGGCCTCAGCCTACTCTGCAGAACCAGAACCAAACACGGAGAAGCAGCATTCAGTTGCTATGCTCCACTTATCTGGAACAAACTTCCAGAAAACTGTAAAAGTGCTGAAAGTCCGAGTTCCTTTAAATCAAGATTAAAAACACATTTGTTTAGGATTACCTTCGACTGTTCTAATTGAACTGTATTAGACTTAGACAACTTTGTCGTTTTGTATGCACAAAGTGCGTACAGAACGAAATTTCGTTTGCATACAGCTTGAAAAAAGAAAACAGTAAATTTCAGGATAGGGTGCAGCAGTGATTTATGTAAACAGTTGAAATGTAAACAATTCAGGGGAAATAGACAGTGTGCGATTCACAGTGTACAGGTATTTTTAAAAACTGTGCAATATACAAATGTGGTACAGAGTCCATTTGTGGCTTCAGCAGATTCAGCAGTCTGATGGCATATGTGCAATATGCAAATGTGAAATATAATTTGTTTACTTAGTATTCCAACTGTTTTTACTTGTTTGCTTTTAATTTTTATTTTCCCATGTTCTATTTTACTTCTGCATTTATATTCCTGCTTGCTTTTATTCTGTTTTATTTTCCTTTATTTTAATCATGTAAAGCACTTGGCATTGTCTCTGTACTGAAATGTGCTACATAAATAAATTTACCTGCCTTTTGCCTAAAATGTAAAGACTACTTTCTAGTCTTTGCTTCACTTTCCACATTTCAGGATGGCAAAACAAGCAGTTATAAGGAGGCAGTTTTCATGTAGGGCCTGGCTGGTCTGCATCAGCTTTTTTCCCCCCTTAATGGATAAAATCTTTTGTGTAATTCCTCAGATTGTCATGTATATTGGCTGATCTACACACCCTGCAAAAAGACTTATTTAGAAAGTGCTCACAGCATCTAATAAACCTTTTTTTTTTTTTTTGTATTCCTCTTTAGGTCAGCGAGTTGCCCGTTGTTGTTCGAGATTTGGCCAACGGCACACTGACCTGGGCAGAAGTGGAAAGCAAGTATCCGATCTTTGAAGGACAGGAGACGAGTAAAAAGGACACGATTGAGGAGTAAAAATCCCGTTTCCTCTGCAAGCCGCTCCATGAATATGTCTGACTCAATGCAAACGCCACCTGGAAGAATCCTGCCGCTATGTCACGTTGATGAACCCCGGAGGTGGACCAGCTCCACTTAAGTCACTAATGTTGTGCTTATGTACAAGTCGAGGCAACACCTGCACAGGACGTCTTCGCCGAACAACATTGCATCTATATTTGACAAGTTCAATGATTTTAAAAAGGGAGGAAAAATGTAATCGTGAGACTTTCACTGTTTCAAATTCTCAGCCAGAATGGATCGAGCTATTTAACAGTTGAAATAAAAGCAGCCAGAACTTACTGGACCCCTGAGTTTGTTTTTTTGTCTTTTAAATTTGTTTACAATTTAGTAGTCAAATTTGAATGCTTTGTAATAATTTTAAATATGAAGTATTTTAAACCAAGAAGCTGTCAAATTAATGAGATTTTGTATGAGTCATATTGGAAACTCATGTAACTCACCTTAATTGGCTAATTACCTCAAAACACCAAGTTTCCTGAGTCCCTAAATAGTCGGGGGAGGACTGCTGAATTGATAATGTCCAGAAGACGGTCATGGACACCCTCCACAAGGACGGTAGGCCACAAAAAGGTCAAACAGGCTGGTTCTGAATGCTGTATACAAGGATTTTCATAGAAAGTTGAGTGGAAGGAAGACATCCAACACAACTGTTGCAGGCCTTGTATCAGTCTGCTCATGAACCACAAACTGGACTGTTGCTCTGGTCCAGAGTCATGTTTTAGATTAAAGTAAATTCTGCATTTCATTTGGAAATCAATGTCTCTGAGTCTGGATGAAGAGATGCACAGAATCCTGGTTGCTTGCAGTCTCCAGTCATTTATGGATGGATGGGCACGTCGTCAGCTGATGATGACCCACTGCATTGACTGTCTCTGACAGTCAATGCAGGCGTCAACCAGGAAATTCTGGAGCACTTCATGCTTCCTGCAGCCAACAAGCTGTATGGGGATGCTGATTTGTTTCCAGCAGATGTTTGGCAGTTGCCACACAATCAAAAGGTACCAAAGCTGGTTCAGTGACAAAAGAGTTCCTGTGCCTGAATGGCCAGCAAACTCCTCTGACCTAAACCCCACAATTGACATTTAAATAAATAAAAAATTTTTAATTGATTTTCAATACTCAAATTTTCTGAGATGCTTAATTTTACGCTTTCATTATTTACACCATAATCATCAAAATGACAAATGATGGCTTTAAATATCACTATATGCAGTGGATCTTATGAAATAAGTGGCAAAAAATACTGAAATTTCAGGATATTTCTTATTTTAGATGAGTTTGTGTCATCACATCGATGTAAACTTCTCAGCTAAGAAGTTTACTTACATCATTGACATTCATGTCAGATCTTTTGGTCCTTAATGATGCATTCACACAAAAAAATTCTGAGGGTAATTGACCAAACAACTTCTGCAATTAAGAATTGCGAGCACACTTTAATTTATTACAGATTTTTATCTAATCCACATTGGTGAAGTTCGGTGATTTTAAGTGCCCCAGAAGTATTCCCACCTCATGATAAAAGGATTTGGCAGATTGTATTTTGTCACCAGTAGTCGGCACTGCCTGCCGGTTCACATTCTCAGCGTCTCGCAGGAGACGTGCATCAAGCTGCACCTCAACAGGATTAAACTTTAGGGTGATTTGGTGGCGAAGACTATGGAAAACACTCAAGATTACCTGTAATTACTTTTACTGCATTAAACTGAAATATTTTTCTGTGCTTTCCAGTGTTCTGCTTCAGTGATGCTCCCGCTGAGTAAAACGAAGCCCTGGTGACCGTCCACAAACTTCTCAAAACATGTCTACATACTAGGAGTGCAACAGTGAAGGAAATCTGATGCTCAGTTTAAAAAGAAAAGCCCATAGCCATCTTGTATCATCACATGGCCCACAGTCTATTATACTGATTTAGCAGTCCTGTCCCACCCCCGCTGTCACCGGTCAAAGTATAAATACATCACTTCACCTTTAGCCAGTGGCAGCTCCCTCTCCGGGAGTCAGAGGGACCCAACGTCCACCCTGCGCTCTGTGGATGAGCAGCACAGATTAAAGTTTACATTTTATTTTTTCCTCTGCTTTTTTTTTTTTTTTTTTAAATTTAATTTGTGTTTTCATCTGAAGTAAAGAAACTTTACCGGGACACTCCTTTGGGCCCTCAACCGCTGCGTTCAAGGTCAGTATCACAACAGGTGCTGAGGACAAACGAAGCTGTGTGACCGTGGGGAATTTTGACACCAGGCGGCTGGAAAGGACAACATGGGGACTGAAAAGAGAGCGGGTTTCTTTACATTTAGACTTTTTAAAATAATAGAAGTCCAGGTTATTGCTCATTAAGTAGTGAGAGTCTAGTTTCTGATTTTGTGCACCATATATTCCTGCTATGTCAGGCTGCTGCAGAGCAAGAATTAACTCTGGTTAAAAATAGCAGACAGCTGCACGTTGTGGACACTTTATACTGCCCCTATTGTGACCAGTCTGTTGTCCAGGACACCTTTTTAGACAAAAGCACAAACGGTCATTTTGATTCAGGAGAATCTGTAAATAAGGATTTAATAACAGCAGCCAATTTATTGCGGTAATTAATTTCAAGGCATGAAGCTAATAAGTGCTTTTCTGTTGATTTTGATCATTTTTAATGAACAACATTTTGTATCTCAGGACATTGTGTGGGGGGTTGTCGTGCATGTTGAAAAATATACAATTTAACATGTTCACATATTCAGAAGATAAATGACTTAATAAAATCAGCTACAATTCAAGGATAAACACGTAGAGTCAGAAATAAAAGCAGCATGTTGTTTAGGTGGTCTGTAATCTGTGATCAATGTTGGAGGAGTCGTAAAAGAAAACCATAAAATTCAAATAGGATACTACTTCATTAATCCTTCACAGGATATTGCTTTGTTCCGGCAGCATGTAGTGCTGTAATGAAGAAAAGTTCTCTTTAAAACATAGTTTGCCTGAATGAATGATTTGCCTCCACCTCCTCTTACATAACTGCAGGTGGGGGCATGTTTACCCGAGCTAACCCAAATTTCTGTGTTCCGACATGCTGCAAATATACTTATTAAAACAAAGCATGAAAATAAAACATTTAAGAATGTCAAACTTTAGGTTTGATTATGACAGGGACCTGCAACTTTTACAATCCAAAGAGCCATTTTTGTCCTCAGTCCAGCTAAATAAAATCTGTTCGGAGCCAAAAAAAGTAACATCTATTTTTTAATTAAACTCTACTGAAGGAAATGTGTTGTCATTTTTGAAGAACCATCGCCTTATTTCTATGTTTTTAGAGTTGAAAATAAATAAAAACCAAGACATTTGCAACAACAGGATGGAAACATTTTCTCCAGCGGTATGTTAATGTTTGTGAAAAATTCGCCAACAAGAGCAGACGGTTTCCAATCTAGATAAATATCACAGGTGTTTTTAGTTTCATTCTGTCGTGAAAATTCAACGCAGTTATTCCACGAAAACACCAAACTGCTAAATCCTGCATGAGTGTTTAACAGCATTACTATGGTGCTTTAACATTTTGAGCCAAAGTTATTAAGAGCCAACTGCGGCTCCTGAGCCACAGGTTCCAGAGCCCTGGATTATAACAAACTAACAATGGGAACCCAATTAATCTAATACCCTGAGGGTCCAGGTCAGCCTCTATAGATGCATGTCAGGATTTTGCATGTAGAAGGCATGTCCACCTGCAGCTACAGTGTGTGTAGTAAATACCTGGTCAGGACTTCCTTTCCATCAATTACTGGATCAACGCAGCATGGCAAGCTGATCAGGAAGCCCTGGCTGCTTTAATGATGGCCTTCAGGTCATCTGCATCGCCGTCTCTGGTTCCTTTCATCTTCACCATGGGTCCTCTATGCCACAGGTAGTCAACTCTGGTCCCCTGGGATCCACTATGCTGGAGGGGTTTCCCTGCCTCCACACACACACCTGATTTAAATAAACTGGTGATGAAGAAGACTGCAGCCTTTGGTGGCTGTTGAAGAGGTCATGCAATTATTTGTTTCAGGCGTGCTGGAGCAGACACACCTAAAAAATGTAGGACAGCGGGTCCTGAGGACCAGGGTTGAAGATCTGTGCTTCGTGTGAGCAGAATGTGCTGTAGCCAAATCGAGCTCAGCAATACCTTTATAATGAAAGCAGCTGTTGGCAGGTGCTGAGCTCTGCCAGAAAACAAAAAAAAAAAAAAAAAAAATCAACATCTTCATAAGGTTTGTCACCAGAGAGAAGCGTGCACATTTCCTTCGGACATGAGAAAACAGTGGAGCAACATAAAACAAGAGTCACAGCAAACTAACAGAAGGAAAGAAACAGCCGTCGTCCATGTCCTGGACACGTCTGTGGCTCCTGAAACACCAGCTTCCACCTCAGTCCATATTTTCTGTATCGCCCTTAAACTCTTGAACTAGTTTTGCTTCAGTCTTCTCAAGACTGCAGTTATCCAGGCTGCTTGATCACACTTTCTGCAATTTTTTCCCCATCTTCTGAGAGGGAAAGGCCTCAGGCTGGGATTTGAACCCAGGACCTTCTAGTTGCAAGGCAGCAATGCTACCAACCATTACTGCAGCCAGAAGCAGAAATATTTATTATTAGGAGAAATAACTCTACATTTAAATTAACTATTTATATATTTCAGATAAGATAGCTCAGTTTATACCACATGAGTTTCAAATTATATTTGTGCGTGCGCGAAGAGACGTCGTGACGTCAGCAGCGAGCAAGTCAGGAAAACAGCGCAGCCCGTTAACGTAACGTTTGTCCGCCTCTTTCAAATGTCACCTGCCGGAGCGGTTCTACCTCTGAGTTTTATCAGGAAAAACACTCAACATGTCGGAACAAACCACCGAGCTTGTTGGCGCAGATATGAGAGCTGCAGGTAGCAGTGGCGCAGGAGAGAGAAGCTGTACCTGCGGCTTGGCGCGTCTTCCTCAGGTGTCGGACTGACTGAAGCTGCGTTTTTTCCCCCTCTCTGTCTGCCAGACCACTACAAAAAGTCTTTAAAAAAAAAGAAAACTTTTTTTGTAGGCTTACTGAAAAAAAATTAAGCGAACGATTTTCTTCACAGAATAAGGGTTGCGAATGATGCTCTAGTTCTGCTAAAAATAGTGTTAAAACGTTTACCTCTCGTTTTATGTTGAGGCTGTGGCGCCAGGTGACGCTAATTAAACACCTGGTGGCGCTAAGGAAGCGCTTGATTGCTCAGTTTAGTGGGAGTAAACGCAGTCGGAGATGTAAACGTTTAGCTGTGATAATTATCATTATATGACAGCCATAAGCTCCACCACCTTTTTTGCACATTTTAACCTTGAAGATCAATCCGCTTTGATTTCCTTAGAGAGTAAAATCAAAGCAATTTCCTCCAAATTTTCCTCCAATTTGCAACAGGTTGCAACAGACATGTGTGACACAAACGAGCAGGAAACCTGTAGGCGTTCCTGCATCTGTGCGCCTCGGGTCGTTGGTATAGGCTGGCGTGCAAAACCAGAAAATCATGAAACCGGAAGGCAGCACATCTGGGTTTCCCCTGTCGATCGAACCGAACATGTCTGCAGCGATACAGCCAGGCTGATGCTCTGAAAGGTTGGATGTGTGTTTTGCTATGCAATCTGGCTTCCAGCCTGCGAGGCAGATCGAGCGCAGCAGGTTCAAGGTAAAGTGGGTGTGAGGCTCAGCTGAAGGCAAGGTTTCTATCCTGTTAAGCCATTGGTGAGCAACATGACAGAAACCAATGATTCTTCCTGTCATATAAGAAGACCTGTGTTTTGGGTTATGCTGAGTTAACTTTTCTGTTGCACTCCAGTTACCCAAAACTTCCTAATGAATCAGAGCTGTGAAAGAGAGAGTTTTCATTGTTTTATTTTTATATTTTAACTCAGTTAAAGGGTCATGAAAAGGTATTTTTTTGTCACACTTAAATCTTCAAGACCAGATAAAAGATGAAACCGGTAGAAGTATAGAACTGAGTGTTTAAATTGTGATCTTATTTGTCGGGACCAACCAACCTGATTGTTAGAATGTAATTGTCCCCAATAATAATTGCTGTTTCCAATAACTGGCAAAGACTTTTAAATATCTCTGCAGAGGAATTTTGGCCCACTCCTCTTTGCAGAATTGTTTTAATTCAGCCCCATTGGAGGACTTAAGGTTCTCCCACAGCATTTGAATTAGATTTAAGTTGAGACTTTGACTAGGCCACTCCAAAACCGTCATCGTCGTCTTGGAGACATTCAGGGTTGGACTTGCTGGTTTTACCATGCTGTATAACCCAGGAACACCTGAGTTTAAGTTCACTGACTAAAAGCCAGATGTTCTCCTTCAGGATTTTCTGGTCGAGAACAAAATGTGTGGTTCCATCAATAATGGGCAGGTCCTAAAACACCAAGGCAGTCCCAGACCATCAAACTAACAACCTGTTTGACTGTTGGTATGACATCCTTTTTCTGCAAGTCTGTGACAGTTTTCTGCCAGATGTAACGGGACAAAAAGTTTTAGCCAGAACATCTTTTACAAAAGTTTTGGGGAAGAAATCATGATGTCTTTTGGCAAATGTGAGACGACTCTTTGTGTTCATTGTGGTTCAAAGTGTTTTTTTGTCTAATAATAATATGGTTCTCTTTCATTTTGTTTAATTGTGACCTTAACCGAGGCAAGTTTGGTCTGTAGTGCTTTAGATGGTGTTCTGTGCTGTTTTGTGGACTCCTGGGTGAGTCTCTGATCCACTCTCAGAGTAATGTTTGGTTTCCCAGCCAATCTTGGGAAGCCTGTGCAAATTCTCACTTATCTGGGTCATCGCAAAAGCAACCAGGCTTAAACTTTTGCTCAGTTCTTTCTGAAAACCTTTCAACACCTATCCAGGATAGTGGTTCTCACTCTGGTTCGCTTTCCAGAAGATTCATCAATTCCTTTCTGATCACAGCGCCATTGTGTTGCTTTTTGAGCTTTTAGGCCTACTTCGTGTCGTCAGGCAGGTTCCATCTCAGACATTTTGATTCTACAGGTTTGGCAGTGATCAGGCGTAGGTGTGGCCTGTGAAATCTAACCAAGAAATATGGTTAATCACAGTTAAGTCATGATTTATCTGAACCCCCTTCCCCAAATACATGAAATCAGCATTTGAACACTGCTTTTTCTGTATTTCCTGCCTGCTATAGAGACTTGTTGGTTCATCTCAAACATTTAGGTCTGACTTGAAAGCGTGAAAACTGAAGAAATCGAAAAGGGGCTGGAGGTTGGTTAGTAGTCACAGTGTTCTTTGGCCTTCAGGTTGTACAACTTATGGGGAAACCCTGTGGTCCTCTGTGTGTTGTTCAGAGGGATATTGTTAAGCTAATTGGGGGGAAAAAAGTGAGCTGCACTGACTGTGGTTTGTTCTCAGCAGCCTCCAAAACTTTTCGTCATGGGGATCAAAGCTGCTCTACCCAAGTATGAGCTCTACTTCTACAACACCGTGCTGTGTCTGGCCATGTTCTGGGCCGCCAGCTGGATCTTTGAAGTGTCGAGCTGTAAGTATGCCGAAGAGCTTTTATGCCCAACCAGACAAAATTGTGTTAAGGTCATCAAGTTTTGTAAAAAAAAAAAAAAAAAAAATTGTCAGACAATGTATGTGAAACTATAAAACTTTCAACAAAATGTAAAATCTCATCAGCACAGCATTTATCGTGTATACTTGTAATTTTGTTTACTGTTTCCTACAGACAACTTATAAATGGCTCTATAAGCTTTATAAATGAAACTGGTACTGGGATTTATTTATTGGCCAAAACGCCACAAAACACACAAATAGGAAAAGCTAAGCTTTTGGACAATGTGCCTGAAAGTTACAATTTTCCACACAGCAGAATGACCCCATGCTATACTTCTGTATGAGTGGCAGCATAGAGGAACAGTGCTAGTTATAGATTAATTTAGTATTTAGTCATCCCACATAAAGAAATTGAACTTTTATATTCACTTAAGAAATGACACAACCGCTGCTTGATTGATACCTTGTTTTCATTATAAAGCCCATTCTCTGTTTGAGTTTAAACATGTAACATGAACTAGCTGGTCAGCATAAGTGCACAAATATAATCCAACTAATTGTTAAAATATTTTATATTAATTATTGTTTATCACACATTAAGTAAGGTAAAAGGAAAAAGAATGGGGCTATAAGCCTATAATAAACAAATGCAGAAGTGGTTTAGTTATAAACATGTGTGCACGTGTTGTATGTTGAATCTTTACAGATAGAATAAGCATGAAGCATATTTGTAGATAACTTTAAAATAACATGTATTTAAAAAAACCCAACAACAATTATTCACTGACAAAGAATACAGATAAAAACATTAAGGTAAATGAGTAAAAGAAGGGTAACTTTGCAGCAAGAACAGAATAAAACTAGAGATAAAATACAAATCATGAAATAAGTAAATGAAGGGGGGGGGGCTTGACAGATAATAGAAAGTATACTAAAAAATAAATAAGGGTATGGTGACTTGACTGATAATATCAAATTTAAAAAAGATAAAATAAATAAACAAGAAGATAACATGACAATTTTATATATATATGTATATGTATATATATATATATATATATATATATATATATATATATATATATATATATATATATATATATATATAAAGAGAGGTTAACATGAGATGAATGCAGAATTAAAATGAAAATATTTTTAATCCAGTTACAAAAAGGGGAAAGTAATTTCACAGACAGTTGATCATGATTAACCAAAAAAAAGGAGAGTGTCTCCACGGACAGATGATGCAGAATGTGCAGTATACACATGTGGCAGTTTCACAATGTGAGGGTAAAGACTTGGAGCTATGCAGAGCGCGCTCAGTAGATCGGGTGTCACTATTAATATCATAGAGGACAAAGAGCCAACAGCTTCTATGTTGAACCAGTATTTGCTGCAGTCTGATGAAGAATACACATTTAAAACAGGAGAAATTTGTCATTATAGACCAAGTACTGTGCCATTTAATTTCAAATAATCAAATTATCTGTCATTTCTCTCACTAATATACTTTATTCTCACTTCCTTCCTGTGTCACGGTTTCTAGCCAATGCAAACAGAAAGGCATTTAAAGCCAGCGTGAAGCCAGGATACTTTGGGAGAAAAATGGTAAGAGATACTGTGGTCTTTTAACGCACACACACACACACACACACAAATGGTGTCTAATTAATTGGTGTTTTACCTTGTGGTCTCCAGGACACTGCCGATTTTGAGTGGATGATGTGGTTCTCCACCTTCAGAGAGCACATCCTGTTTGCCCTTTCTGGTCATGTGCTCTTTGCCAAGATCGGCACCATGCTGGCCCCTCAGGTTGCGTAAACTTAGCCAGAAACGATTTACATTCAGCTTTTTCGTTTGGTTTTAATCCGTTAGCTGCTGCAGATCATGACTGGGTCCTCACTGAACAGACAGGAAAGCTGATAGACATGAATGAACTGAGATGACTGATTAGTCCAGTTTATCCTATATAGTTAGGTTTTAGATAATGAGGTAAACGGTAGAGAGTAGACGTCAAACTGACTTATAGAAAATGTTTCGATGCAAAATGGCCTTACTGTGTAAAAAATGTCTCCTACAGTACAGGTCCCTGGTTTACATGGTGTACGGTCTGCTGGCAGTATGGACCAGCATGGGTTGGACCTACGTGTCCCTCATGCTGTCCCACTGTATCCTGCTCTACAGCATCTCCTTAGTGAAAATCCGCTGGCTCTGCTTCGTCGCTGGCCTCTGCACCCTCGCCACCTTCAAGTGCGAACCCTTCGTGTCCTGGCAGGTGAACCATGCCGGCGATCTTTTTTTAAGTCCCTCGTGTGATTAGCAGCGTGCAGCATCACAGTGCCTTCTCCCCACAGGCCGGTTTTGTGGAGGGAGACTTTGAGCTGCGGCACGTCCTCTTCTACGGAGGCTGCGGGTTCACCATCATGCGCTGCATGAGTTTTGCTTTGGAAAACTGCGAAAGGAAGGATGGCAACTACAGCATCCTGGAGCTGCTCAAGTACAACTTCTACCTCCCTTTCTTCTACTTCGGACCCATCATGACCTTTGACAAGTTTTATGGGCAAGTGAGTGAATCTAGTTTCTTCCACAGCAGTTCCCATTTGATGCAATAGATGGCACTGTTTTCTTTATGTGGGCAGCATAAGATTTCTGTCCATAGTGAATATTATCCGGTAACTATGAAGTAAAGTAAAGTAAATTTAAAGGTAAATTGTATTGATTTAATCTTTTTTTCCCCTTGTAATCGTCCCCTGATATGTTGCTACCTCATACAGTGCCTTGCAAAGAGCATAATGATTTAGAATAAAATGTATTATTATCTGAAGGATGTGGCATGCATTTGATCCTTCCCCTTTTAGACTGACACCACTAAATAAAATCCAGTGCATCCTAGTTCTGCTGGAGGTTTTCCTCCCTGTTAAAGGGGAGTTTTCCTCTCCACTGTCGCTTCATGCATGCTCGTTATGGGGAATTGCCATCAACGATGCAGACGACTGTCCACTGTGGAGGAGTGGATGCTGCTTGGATGATTTGATTGAATGTGACTTTGTAAAGTGCCTTGAGATAACATGCGTTGGCGCTATATAAATAAAAGTCAATTAAAAGTTGTGGAGAGGTTTAGAGCAGGGTTAGGATGTGAAACAATGTACTGAGTTTCTGTTCATATGTTTGGAGTCCTTGTCCTGCAGGAAGTAGAAATTTTGCACCAGCCTCAAATCTTTTGCTGCTTCTAACAGGTTTATTCGATATATAGCGCCAACAACCTTGCCATCAGGTCCCTGTTGGATAAAAACATTCCCGTAGCATGATGCTGCTATCCCCATGTTTCATCAGGGACATGTGGGTTCAGAGTGCAGTGTCCTCCACACATTCTACATTTTCTTAACACTGGTTCTCTTTTGGGCACTCTTCCATTAAAGGCCAGTTTGTTGTGTAAATGACTAATGTTCTGTCGACATGTCCATCACCTGAGCGGTGAATACATTCTTTAATTAATGCTCTCCTTTACTCGGCCTACCATTTTAGGTGATCAGCCAGCCAGAGCTCTGTGAGAGTTTTAAAGCTCAGCCAGATGGTTGAGATCAGTGTTTCTGAACTCTGGTCCTCAGGACCCTCTCTCTTCATGTTTTGGATGTTCCCCTGCTGCCACACGCCAAAATGAAAGGCTCACTAACAGGCCTCTGCAGAGACAAATCTAAGGCCTGAAGAACAGTCGCCCCTGAGGACCAGGGTTGATAAACATTGGTTTTGATCAGCCTCCAGCCCAAAACCCAACCGATAAGACTTGACAATTAACGTCAGAAAGAAGAATTGGAAGTATTGTCCCTATGTGTTTATGCACATCTGAAGTGGGACATGTGTAGAAACATACCTGAGTTTCATGCAGCTTTAATTTTAGACAATAGGAGAAATGCTCTTTTTTCCTCCTCAACCATTATGTTTGTTTGTCTTTCTCTTAATGGGTTATACTAAAACGTAATTTCCCCCACGGGGGACAATAAAGGCAATTCAATTCAATTGGAGCTAGAGGTGGTCCATCAGCGTATCTATTGAACTTTTCAGGGTTTTATTTCTAAAAGATTGTTGAAAACCCTGTAATTTTCTCTAACTTGACAGATGCGACCCTTTGAGTTGATCTATCACATAAAATCCATTGAAATTTGTGGTTGTAATTTGAAAAAAGAAAAAAAGAAAAGTGAAATAGATCAACGGGTACTAATACGCTTGCAAGTAACTGGACTTTTCCATCTTCTAGGACCAGCTGTGACATGTCTTTGCTGCCCTCTGCAGGTCAACAAGTCTGACCTGACTAGAAAAGAAAGGGAGATGTGGAACATCAGCCTGCAGGGTCTGATCCACTTGGGAGTTATCGTCACCGTGGACGTCCTCTTCCACTTCATGTACTTCCTCACCATCCCCACTGACATAAAGCTCCTGAAACACCTCTCTGACTGGGCTCTGGGTGAGTGCCACACAAATGTATCAAAATTCACTAGTTTGTGTGTTTCTAGGTAAAGTTTATCTATTTATTTTTTTTACTGCCGGTCTCTATCAGATTTTTTTAAAGATGTTATTTTAGCAACAGAACTAAAGCACCTGCATGTTTCCAGTGGGTCTGGCCTACATCAACCTCGTCTATGATTGGGTGAAAGCAGCCGTCATGTTTGGAGTCATCAACACGGTGTCCAGACTGGATCACCTGGACCCACCCAAGCCACCAAAGTGCATCACCATGCTCTATGTGTTCTCTGAGACGTACGTTTGGGCTCCAAAGCTCCCTTCCTTTTGATTAATTATCTGAAATCATATCATCAGGTTTCACTTTTAAAGAAACAAATGTATCTTTTTTTTCTTTTTTTGCAGGCACTTTGACAGAGGGATTAATGAATGGTTGTGCAAGTAAGCTTTTACAGATTATTCATTATATTAGCCGTGCTGAATGTATGAGGTTCTGATGGGTTTTACGTCCTCAGGTATGTTTATGATTATCTGGGTGGGAAGCATGACAGTGTGGTAGAGGAGCTGGTGGCTACGCTTTGCACCTATGGCGTCACCATCCTCTGGTTGGGCCCCTGCGAGGTGGTCCTATTCTGGGCTTTCTTCAACTGCTTCGGCCTCAACTTTGAACTGTGGACCGCCAAGGTCTTCTCCATGGAGCCGTTTGCATCCTTTGAGGTTTGTTATTGTAATTTATATATATATATATTCTGGATACCTCAGTAAGATGTTGGTAATGTCTTTTTTTTGTTAACAGATGGCGATGTCAGAGGCAATGTCCCGCCGCATAAGAGCAATCTTCAACACGTTCAACTTCTGGTGCATTGTGCTGTACAACCTTATGGCTCTGAATAGTTTGGGTTTTGTCAAGTTGGTCGCCAAACGACTGCTTCTCAAAGGTGATTTTGGCTTTACTTGAAGATGTACCGATCACAGTTTTTGGGCTGATTTTGATGTTTCAGTTTCTCTGTAAGAACCATAATAGACAACCGTTTTTTCCAGCGTTCTCTATGTGAGAGGTCATTAATCATTCATGTAAAGAAAAGGTGACTTCATACTTGGTTTGAGGGCTGAAACATGATTTTACTGTTTTAAAACAAGGATAGAAAATGCTGTGGGGTAGGGAATTTGAAACTATTTACATCATATTTTAGTGATTTATGTGGCTAGCTTTACTTGAAGGTTTTTCCAGAAATGTAGGGAAGAAACACCCAAGTCAATTTTTCAATAACTGCGCACGTGCAAGACCATCTTACCTACTCTTCCGCTCCTCAGCAGGATCACATGAAGGAATCTCCCAGTTATTAAGTATAAGGTGTCTGCCAACATTTACAGCTCCAGCATGATTCATGACAGCAAGAGCTTGTACCTTTGCTCTGAGTCTTCCTGTTATGCAGTAACAGCAAGCTGGATACAAATACACATCCTGCAGCAGACGGCTCGTTTTCATGACATAAATTATATATTTTCTAAATTACTGCAAAAGTATGAAATGCTGAAGGTGCAAAATGACCAGCACCTGGCAACGTCTGTCTCTCCTCTGTAAAAGAAAAAAAATAACATCCATCCATGCTCATCCATGCTCATCATTGCAGGATTGCACGGGGCTGTGCCTATCTCCAGCATTAATTGGGCGAGAAAGGGATAAATAAACGGCCGACTCGTCTCCAGTAGAAAATACCATTTCCTCTTCAGTCTTCTTACACCATTTCTGCTCCCTTTGTGTTAATTTTTAAACATCCCACTGATCCTAAAAAATGTCCAACTATAAATGTTTGTCCAGCAGGTATAACTTCAACACAGAAGAGTGCGACCAGTGTACCCGCCTGGTGCTTATGTATGTTACATTCACAAATTGGTACAGGGTTTTTTGAGTTTTGAATTGATAATGGATCTGGATCGATCAAGTCAACTAATCCTGGTTACCAACTGACTTGTCAGAGCCTGTTAAGGGTTAGGTAGGAAGTTGGCTATGAGTTGACCAGAACCATAACATGGCAACGGTGCGAAATGATCAGAATCTGCAGACTTCTTGCTCTCTGGCAGCAACTTGAATGAACAGCTAATAAGCCTCTATAGAAGGAATAGTTTCCTTTAAAGGAGCTCCTTAATTCTCTGCACTTCCTCTGAGTGTATTTGCAAACACCTGACACCAAAACTTTTGAGTCCAGCAGCAACAACATCCACAGTCGGTGCAATCTGGGAGTTCTTGGTCATGATGTCGTCACCGATTGTGAAAAAGAATCGATTTAGATTTTCTGGCCGCCAATAACCAATCAGGGGAAAATCAATTTCCTGGTGCATCTCTAGTTTTTGCCTTTTTTAATCTATAACTTCTCCTTCCTTCAGGATTCCCTATAACTACTGTCGTCGTCATGTTTGTGACCTACTGTCTGGTTCAAGTGATCAAGGAGCGAGAGAGGACACAGGCCCTCATCGATGACCCTGACCCACTTCCTCCTGCGCCCCCTCTCAATGCCGCCACGGCCACCGGTCCTCCCGCTGACGCTCCACAGGCGGTGGCTGATCCCAGCAAAGAAAAAGCGGAGTAGAAATGAAACGTTCAGCTAAAATGGTTCAGAGACTAACATCTAGTCCAGAGTATCAGAACCTTCATTATGTACTGATGAGCTTTCATAACATGAATGTTTAATGAATCGAGAAAGCCACAGGCCGTTAAAAAAAAGATTGATCATATTTATACCCAAGGGATTATTTACAATTAGTGAAAAGCATTTAGTAATAACTGATGTAACATAATGTACAGTCCTGGAGCTATAAATGTTTTATTAAAAAAGCACAGATGTCCC
The DNA here is from genome assembly GCF_011125445.2 of Fundulus heteroclitus. Taxonomy (NCBI): domain Eukaryota; kingdom Metazoa; phylum Chordata; class Actinopteri; order Cyprinodontiformes; family Fundulidae; genus Fundulus; species Fundulus heteroclitus. The sequence goes on from NC_046381.1 coordinate 13,837,516, forward strand.
TAATGTCATTATTATATGAAACAGGAAGATTACTTTTTTTTTCTCGTTAATAAAAATCTTTTTAACCTCATGTATGAGATCTCCTCAATGAAGACACTTCAGCATACTTATGACATCCGAGGCTTTTACTGTGCTTTAAAAAGGAAGGTTGGCTTTTTGTTGTGATTTTTTTTTTTTTATGAGCTGGTATTTTCAACATGTTTTGATGCTACTAACATCATCAACCATCCTTTTACTAGAATAAGTGGATTTGTACGAACATCCCTCAGTCCTGCTGATGTAATCGCCTCGAGTTTGCAAGGGCTGTGTCACGACTCTTCTTTAGTAGAAGTAGTGAGTAAAGGTGGTTGTCACGACCGATATGGAGTTTAGATAGCAAAGCTACAATCTGCAGCGCAACGAAAATGGCACATGGATTAAAACCCAGGTTTGGAAAAATATTATTTTTAGCTAGGAAGCCACTAGACCCTTATACCTCTATTATTTGTGAATTTCATAATATGGAGCTTTGTGTGAGAGTTAAAAAATAATTGAGAGAAACACTTCTGCAGTCATTATTTAACTAGAAGATGTTAGTTTGTAAATGTAATGGCTTGTTTGCACCTCGTACATTGTGCCGTTTCTCATCTTGGCCAGGACATTCTTTTAAACAACGTCAATGGATTTCTTGCCTGGAAAAATAAAGTTTAAAAACATGTAAGGAACACAGAAAACGTGTGGAAAAAGTTGCTCAGGGAAGATGAGACCAATATCAGACCTTTTGGCCTACATGCAATATGAGGAGGAAAATAAATTAAAAAAAACTATGTACATCACCACTGCCACACTGGAGCATGGTGGTGGCAGAATCATGCTGTTGGCGTGCTTTTCTTCAGCATGGAAAAGTGTAGGTCAGAGTTGATGGATGGAGCTGAATCTATCCTGGAGGTAAACCTGTTGGATGCTGCAAAAGAGTGATACAGGTACAGGATAGCATGTCTCAGTACCTACTGGGGAGTAGAGTACAGTAGACGATGGAGAAACCATGATGAGCTTGCTGCATGAAAATTGCATTTGTCTTTAAAAACGTTGCACAGTGACAAGAATTGTAGATCAATGAATACTTTTACCACCATGAGCACATTTTCAAAACAATGATGTATGACACTTCCATGAAGACTTTTCATAAGATCCAAATTTTTTGGTCTTCATAGGAAAATAAATGAAAAGGATTGCTGTAACAACTGGATGGGGGTTGAGAATCGGCTGCGACAATTATAAACCTGGGAAGGACAGAGATGACTACCATCTTTGGGGAAGAGATGGGTCCAGAATCTCAGTAAAGGAGCTCCGAGGTGCCTTTGAGCACACACGAAGTGGGGGCCGTGTCCGATTCGGGGGTTGTTTCAGTTTTTTCGGGTCTAGTTTCAGCATCATTAAAGACGAGCTGAGCTGAATAAAGTTTTGACATGCAGAACATTTAGTTTCATCGGAATCGTTTTACAATATTTTATTCGCCCGGGTCTATTTTGGACGGCAGTTGTCAAGAGTTCGGAATTTCACAAGAGCTTTAAAAGTTACCCATCACTCCCTTGAATCCTTGTTCTGACGCACCTCAAAGCGCTGTTTTTCCCAAAGAGGTGGGACGTGCTTCGCCCTCACTGACCACATGGCTCGGTTGAATTGGTCACAGAGGCCTCGTGAGCTGTCGGAGCGCGCCATGACTCACGTTGGAAAGGCTCCTAATGAGATGTGCGTCAGCTGTTTGGAGAGTGGGTGGATTGTCCAAGGGGAGTGGGCGAGTGGGAGGTAGGAAAACCAGACAGAGACGGGGATATTGCATTTCCAGCAATGTCCAGGATAAAGCCCCCATAGCTCTAGAGCGAGCGCTCAGTCTAAAAATAACCCTCCAGTTGGAGCTCGGTTGAGGGGTCAGGACAGCTGAGTAAGAGGTGAACAGGCTCACTGTGAATCTAACCCCACTCTGCGGGCAGGAAAGCCAAATACTCGCCAATAAAGAAGATTCCAACATTATTTGATCTTCAGCTCCTTCGACACTTCTCAGATGGCGCTGCCTATAAATCCCATGGATGAGCCCAGGTTGTACCAGCAGACTCTGCTCCAGGACGGGCTGTATGACCTGCTGGAGAACGACAAGCTGGTGGACTGCGTGCTGAAGATCAAAGACAAGGAGTTCCCCTGCCACCGGCTGGTGCTGTGCGCCTGCAGCTCCTACTTCCGCTCCATCTTTCTGTCCGACCTGGACGAGAGCAAAAAGAGGGAAATCGTGCTGGAGGACGTGGAGCCCGGCGTCATCGGTCTGATCCTCAAGTACCTGTACACCTCCAAGATCAATGTCACGGAGCAGAACGTCCAGGACATCTTCGCCGTCGCCAACATGTACCAGATCCCTTCCATCTTCACCGTTTGCGTGTCTTTCTTACAAAAGCGCCTCAGCCTCAGCAACTGCCTGGCCGTCTTCCGGCTCGGTCTGATGCTGGACTGCCCCAGGCTGGCCGTCTCCGCCAGGAACTACGCCTGCGAGCGTTTCCAGCTCATCTCCAAAGACGAAGACTTCCTCCAGCTGAACGCGACCGAGTTGGCGGCCATTTTAATGAACGACAACCTGAACGTGGAGACGGAGGAGGCCGTGTTCGAGGCGCTGATGCGCTGGGTGTCCCGGGACGCCGAGAGCAGAGAGAAAGACGTCCCGGACTTGCTGGACTGCGTTCGCCTGCGTCTCGTCACGGACGATTACCTGAAAGAGAAAGTGGAGAAGCACAAAATGATCTCCGCTAACCCGCAGCTGCAGCAGAAGCTGAAGCTGGTCAGGGATGCTCGTAGTGGGAAAATGCCGGAGGCTAAAAGGGACAAGAAGGAGGAAGGCGGGGCGGAGAAAGACGGAGAACTTGAAGGCAAGGAGGACGACGAAGGTCTCCTACCGGCTATTCTGAACGACAACCTGCGATTCGGGATGTTCGTCAGGGATCTAATACTGATGGTGAACGACAGCGGCGCCATGGCGTACGACCCGTCAGGCAATGACTGCTTCATGGCGTCAATCTCCACGCAGGTTCCCAAGAACCACGTCAGCCTGGTCACCAGGGAGAACCAGATCTTTGTGATTGGAGGACTGTTTGTAGACGAAGAGAACACGGAAGACCCTCTGTGCTCCTACTTCCTGCAGGTACGGAAGCTGTTCCACAACGCAAGTTAGTAACATTTGAGATCAGGCATGCCATACATAAACTGAGAAAAAAAAAAACTAGAAAAAAAAACTGTTTTAGGATTTTATTTTATTTAAAAAAAAATATCATCTAATGATGTATCAATATCACAAAATCATGCAGGTTTAGTACAAAGCTGTGACCAGATTTTTACATAAACTGTATAAAAAGACAAAATTATTTCTATTTTCTGCCAGAATAATAGCAGAGTTTTTGATTACAAATTCAGAAGTTGAGAAGTAAGATTACTATGACGTTAAATATTTGGCAAAAGCCCGGATGATGATGTCATAACATTATAGACTTTTAATAAGGTGATTTATAAAATGTCAGTCACCTCGGGGTATACCTGTGAATGTATTTTAAAGCAGCTCTAAGAGTAGACACACAGCCTCCTTATGTGGCACAACCTAAAGAAATCAGCATTAATATCAGGAAGAGAAATATGGACCTCTACGAGGTCTGCTTCATCCTTTCCTTCAATTTCCAGATGCCTGTAGGGGCCACATTCATCTGTTTGTACAGTTATAAACAAGCATAAACAGGACGGGCCTGTCCCGCCATCATGCTGTTCAGCAAAGAGATGGGATGAACATGTTTTGATGTGAAATGTGTATTTCAGTCACAAATCAAAAGCCAAATGCCTTGTAAATACGCTGGCTGGAGCTGAAGAGGGTGTGATTATTTACAGTGGAACAAGTCCACTTCACTGACATGAAGTGATAGGCCATTCAGAGAGGAGGAGGCTTTTATTCCAAAAGAAACATACACCAGATTGCAAATGTACTCAGAGAAAAATTGTATTTATGAAGAGATGTAGCGTTTTTCCACAGTCTCAATTGTTAAGATTTGTAGTTCACAAGCCTGAGACCTTCATCCCCACCGTGATGTGTAAGGGTGGCAGCAACATAGATGCCGTCATGTGAAAAAAAAAAATAATTATGTGAAAAGTAGTAAAGACATCAGACATGAAGGTAAAGTTTGGACACAACTGAGTTACCAAATGAACAAGGAACCTAAGAATAATGTCAAATTGGCTGCAGAGCGGGCTACAGGTAAAAAGGTCAATGTTTTGGAGATGCCACCTGAAAACTTTTAGGTGTCACTGAGATCTAGCCTGCAGATCTGACTCAGTTACACTGGATCTGTCAGGATGGGCCAAAATCCCAGCAAACTATTATGACAAGTGTGTGGAAGGATACCCAAAACATTTTCACTCGTTCGGTTCATACAGCTTAAAAGACAAATCTACCAAAAGCAAAAGAAAATGCATGTAAACTAATGAACTATGGAAGGAAAAACAAAGTTAAAATAATTACCGAATAAGTTTGTAATCCTAACCGACCTGAAACAAGTTTTTAAAATCATACTTATGTCAGGCAGTCAGATATAAATTATGGGTCTTTTGATCCAGTATAAGTACACTGCAAAAACAGAACTAGAAATAAGTAAAATGTTCTTAAAATTAGTGTATTTGTCCTTGATTTGAGCAGGTAAATAAGATGATTTGTCAATGGAATAAGATTTTTGCACTTAAAACAGGAATAATTCATCTCAATCATCTTATTTCAAGTACAGGGTGTCTAATTATCTTATTTTAGGGGTCAGAATACTCATTCCATTGGCAGATAATCTTATTTACCTGCTCAAATCAAGGATAAATACACTACCTTTAAGAACATTTTACTTATTTTTAGATCCGTTTTTGCCGTGTAAACAACTGGTTTCCACTGTCTGTAACTTACTTCGTAAGGTTTAGTGAAGAAAAAAGCGAATAAAAACAAGCAAATATGATATAAAGCAGTTTTAATACAATGTTTGTATCAATTTAAAGAAAACAGGGTTTAACCTGAGTCATGCTTGTCACACCTTTAACAGCTCCAGGTCGATCACGCCTTTGCCATTTTGTAAACTACCTCATTTTGTCCATTTTGTACAAGTAAAACTGGTTCATGCGGATAGTTTTAAACCATAGCATATCAGTTCATTTTCCTTTGGAGTCAAGTATTTTCATTCATCCATCGTCTCATCTCCAGCAGTGACTGGCTGAGAGGCAGAGTACACCCAGGACAGGTCGCCAGTCTCTCACAAGGCAACACAGAGACACATGACAAACAACCACGTGCACACACTCTTATACGTAAGGGCAATTTAGAGAATTAAATTAACCTCAGCCATGTTTAGGGCCTATGGGATGAAGCTGGAGTACCCACAGAGAACCCACGCATGCGGAAAGACCCCAGGCCGGGATTCAAACCCAGAACCTTCTTGCAGCAAGGAAGGTTGCACTACCAAGACAGTGTAAAGCTCAAGTATTGTAATGAGTAAGGGAAATAGTAAAAGGAAAGGCTCAAATTGCATGTATAATTTAATTTAGCTGTTTATTTTCTGAAACTGTGTTTAATCCTGTTTCCATTTATTGTAGTTCTATTTGAGGCGTAGGACTGACAACTCCAGATAAAACCACAAGAACTCTCACGGGCGTGCTGCAAGTGGGCGTTATTCATCGGAGTCGCATCTAAATGCATTTCCACATTTCCTTGCAGTAGACTATGATCAGTTTAAATCGTCGCTCATCAAAGCAGCTACCAGAAAAAGCTGGGCACAAAATCATCAAAACTGCAAAGGCACATAATGGCGAAGGAGTAGCGTGACCGGCGTTGACCTTTACCACAGTGTAAACGTGACTTCAGGTGTAAATGTAACTAATTTGCAAATGTTTCTATGACCTCAGTATGACCCCATTAGTACCGACTGGCTGGGGATGCCACCCCTGCCGACTCCCCGCGTCTTGTTCGGGATGGCCGAAGGCGAGAACTCCATCTTCGTGCTGGGAGGGAAGGAGCTGAAAGACAAGGAGGGCATACTGGACACAGTTTTGGTCTATGACAGACAGTAAGTCGGAATTTTAAAAGCATTTCTATGTCAGATGTTTCAAAATGGGATCGGATTCTGATTCTTTTCGTTCCCGCGACTCGTCGTTCCCAGATCCTTTAAATGGGGCGAGTCAGAGTCTATTCCTTACCCGGTTTACGGACATTCAACAGTATCGCACGACGACCTTGTGTATGTGATTGGCGGAAAAGGAGACAACAAGTGAGTATGCGTTGCAAACGGCATGTTAACGTCACAAACCTACAAAAATCAAACACAGGGAAAGGTAGAAGTCACAGAGCTGTTGTGTATGCTCAAAAAAGGAACTGTCTGAAGAAGATGTGCGCATACGACGTGAAGAGGTTTGAATGGAAAGAGCTCGCTCCCATGAAGACGGCACGCTCCTTATTTGGAGCCACTCTTCATCAGGACAAAATCTACGTAGCAGGAGGAGTGACCGACGACGGCCTGACGGACACAGTGGAGGTGTACGACATCGCTACCAACAAGTGAGTTCTGAAGTGAGCGTCCAAAAGCCTCCTGAGACTCGACTGTATAACCCTAAACAGGCCGTTTATGCTCAATAACTCTCCAATGTGGCTCATTTTAAACAATTCTGCAAAGTGGAACGGCAGGACCGCTTTTTAACACAGTCCCAGGTTGGTTTAGATAACTTCTTACCCCTTTATAAATGCAGTGTTTTTTGTTGTATTTCCTCTGGTTATTTTTAAATCAGTCACAACTTTTTTAGAGAATTTTAGAGCTTTCGTCCACAGATAACTTTGAACGCTTCAGATGCAGCCACGCTTCTCAAGTTTGTCTTTATTTAAAAATATCCATTTAATCAAAAAATGAAAACTAATGAGGCGTAAATGAATAAAATCTTGGCTAAAAGCAAAGAATAAAAGAAAACATCTTTGATTTTTATGCATGAAGCATAGAGGAATAGTGTAAGGTAAAATACTTAAAAGCAGAATATTTTTTTTAAAAAATGGTCCTCATGTAGAGAAAAAAAAAGTTTTTCCATTACTGAAGAATAATTAATTATAACAGTTTTTTTTTAATCTTTAGCGGTTTTATTGGCTGTAATCTTAAATACAAATCTCTGTGTGAACCATGTTGCAGATGTGATTAAATTGAATTCAAAGAAACTTTTTTTTCACCTCAACAAAATAAAGGAAGATGACGTTAAGCTTCTCAAAGTCACTTTGAGTTAAAAATTTTGAATTATAACAATATTAATTTGAGCTAAGATGACATAAAGAACATAAAGCCAAAATAATCAAAGCTTTCCTAAAACAGACCTTTGAGAGTTTATTGAGAGTCTAAACCTATGTGTGTGTGCTTTTTTTTCATCCCACAGGTGGTCAGATTTTGAGCCATTTCCTCAGGAGCGTAGCTCTCTGAATCTTGTATCTTTGGCCGGTTTCCTCTACGCTGTGGGAGGTTTTGCCATGATACCTTTGGAAGACAGTGATGAAATCCTTCCCAAGGAGATGAACGACGTTTGGAGGTACATCTTTTCCCCAGACATTATTCTTTAAATTATTCAGTCCAGCAAAAAACAACAACAAATTATTAGAAATATCAATTATATAACAAGTTTTGTTATTTTAGCTATTTATGAAAGCATATTCAGGATACAATAATATAATCAATATGGGCTTAAACTGCAGACTCTCAGCTGACCCAAGTTGGAGCAAGGGTTTAGGAATTACAGCTCTTTAATGCGCCTCTTTTTCAAGGGACCGAAGGTAATTAGACAATTGACTCGGAAGACTGCAAAATAAACAACAAAGCTGCATGGGCTCTTCCCTCATTAATTGTCATCAATTAAGCAGTTAAAAGGTCTGGAGTTGATTCTTGGTGTGGCATTTGCATTTGCAAGCTGTTGCTGTGAACACACAACATGCAGTCCAAGGAGCTCTCCATGGAGGTGAAACAGATCATCCTGAGACTGAAAAAAAGAAGAAATCCATCAAAGACATAGCACAAAAGTGACCAATGACCAATTCAACAATTTGGTACAGTCTGAGGAAAAAAAAAAAAGAGTGCATTGGTGAGCTTCTGAACTGAAAGAGGCCTGGACGTGGTGAATGATCACAGAATCCTTTCCATGGTTAAGAAAAAAAAACCTTCACATCCACCCAAGTGAAAAACACTTTCCAGGAAGTAGGTGTATCAGTATCTAAGTCTACCATAAAAAGAAGACTTCATGAGAGTAAATACAAAGGATTCACCACAAGGTGCAAACCATTAATCAATCAGCCTCAAAAATAGAAAGGCCAGAATTAACTGCCAAAAAACACCCGAAGAAGCCCACCCAGTTCTGGAAGAGGATTATTTGGACAGCTGAGAGCTAAGCTGAGAGCTGAGAGCTAAGATCAACCTGTACTAGAATGATGGGAAGAAGAAAGTTTGGAGAAGAATTGGAACAGCTCATTATCCAAAGCACAACCACATCTTCTGTAAAACACGGTGGAGGCAGTGTGATGGCATGGGCATGCATGGCTTCCAGTGGCTCTGGGTCACTTGTGTTGATGATGTGAGAAAAGACAGAAGCAGCCGGATGAATTCTGAACTGTATAGGGAAATACTTTCTGTTCAGATTCAGCCAAATGCAGCAAAGTTGATTGTCCATCTGTACTGTGAAGCGCCGTCCAATCATCCAAACCATACTGCAAAAGTAACCCAAGAGTTTTTTTAAAGCAAAGAAGTGGAATATTCTGCAACGGCCGAGTCAATGACTAGATCTCAACCCAATCGAGAATGCATTTCATTTGCTCAAGGCAAAACTTAAGGCAGAAAGACCCACAAGCAAGCACCAAATGAAGACGGCTGCAGTAAAGGCCTGGCAAAGTATCACAAAGGAGGAAACCCAGCGTTTGGTGATGTCCATGGGTTCCAGACTTCAGGCAGTCATTGTCTGCAAAGGATTCTCAACTAAATATTGAAAAGTAACATTTTACTAGGGGTTAAGTTTGTTCGTCCAATTACTTTTGAGACCCTGAAATCAGGAGCGTTTGTATAAAAAGAGCTACAATTCCTACATGTTTAGTCATATATTTTTGCTCAACCCCTTGAATTAAACCTTAAAGTCTGCACTTCAGTTACATTGTAGTTGTGTAATTTCAAATCCAATGTGCTGGCATGCAGAGCCCAAATCACGTAGATTGTGTCACTGTCCAAATTTGTGGGCCTCACTCTGTGTTTATATATATATATATATATATATATATATATATTATATATATATATATATATATATATATATATATATATATATATATATATATATATATATATATCTATATATATATATATATATTGAGAGAGAGAGAGAGAGAAATTTTGAATAAAGTCTGGAACTGAAATGAGCTCAGCATCGGGTGGGGGGGGGGGGTACTCTGTTTAGGCAAAAAAAAAAAAAAGCAATTAAGGATTTTCCTCAATCCAACTTGTCTCTTCATTAAACCTCTGCAGGTACAATGAGACGGAGAGCAAGTGGATTGGGATCCTCAGAGAGATTCAGTATGCCTCCGGAGCCACAATACTGGGGGTACGCTTGAATACCCTGCGTCTCACCAAGATGTGAAGCTCTCAGAAGTTCCTGTTACTCAACGGAAGTCTACTTGAGAATAATTGAACTATTTTCTACATTTTTTTTTTGGGGCACATTCATAGTCAAACACATTAGGACTTAATAGTTTGGTTGATTTGTACGCATTAGCAATTTGGCAATTAGCACAGGCATTTTCACGCATTGTTGTAACTTTTATAATTAGTAATATGGTGTAATAATGACTCTTTCTTTAATTACATTTTCATATGTGTTTGCAAAAGTAATTGACTTAGATTGGGACATTTAATCAGCAGAAATTAGTGTTTCACTGAACTAAATAAACAAAAAAATTAAACCAAACTAAAGCTTACTTTAACTCATTTGAAAACCTGCTCACTGCCCAGCAGAGGGCAGCAAGGTCAAAATCCCAGTCAAGTCTACTGCTTGTACGTTCAACAAGCAAGAAAATGCAATACTCAAATAAAATGGTATGCATAAAAACAAACACAAGACACGTGTTCAGTAATATCTATATGGTTTATTATTGAAATGTTTTCAGAATGTTCTACTGTGTTACAGACAGATAACACTTGTCAATATTACAATAAAAAGGAAAAAAAAAAAAAAAAAAAAAAAACAGCCTACTGTCTTTAGCACCTCTAGACTCCGATGTCATTGTACTGTTTTGGCATTGTTAATATAGCTGAATGGGACAACTACTGTCTATATATGTGGTTTTAAAACTAGAATCCCCCAGTACATACTGTACTGTTTACATTTTAGAGCAGAGAATCAGCAAGTGATGATACATTTCATAATTTCTCAGTGCCGTGGAAGCAATAAGTACTGGAAATACAATGCATTGTATAGAGATTTAAATACGGTATTAGTTGGTTGTGGCAGGTGGGAGTGGTGGGGGGTTTCATATTAGAAGCAGCTAATCAATGTTTTAGCAGTCTAAGGAGTTTCAAAAAAATAAATATCTCTGGAAGTTATCCCCATAATCATGCATGCTGCAGTTATGCTTTTTTGAGGTTGGTCAGGCATGTTAAAAGTAAAACAGTGTCTCATCTTGTCCTAGCTCGTTATTGTGCTAAAAAATGAATATAATAAAAATAAAACTACAACAACCTAATAATGTATTACTGATTATGTTCATTGCAGAGCTAGCATTGGCATCGCCAGCTACATTTCAGTTAACAAGCTAATGAGCAGCATTAGCATTTACAACTAGTTTAATGTGTTGGATTTAAAACACATTAAACATTAAGACTAAGGCTGTGCTTTTTTTGAAATTTGGTTATTTATTACATGGTAGCTCTTAAGCAACCAACTGGAAGGCCTAGCAAAACCCCATTACATTTACTTTGATTTGCAAATTTTTAATATGGATTCCAAGGTATGCAAAATCGAATCTATCTGCATCAATCTTTTCCCTCTTTTGCTCTACATACAAGCAAAATGTGGTATTAAAAAAGGTAATTTCACAAAGCAGTTTTTCCCAGTCCATTGATTTAATACCAATACAACTAAGTGTCTTTAAATATAGAAGTAGGTCTTGTGCTGTCATTGGATACTAATGTTTTGATACAATAGAAGACTAATTACTATATTATATATGAATCTTAAATATTAGCCATTAAAGCTGTAGGTGGTAATCCTGTTCAGAAACACTTTGTTTTACGGTCCTTTCATCCGGACAGTAGTCAATGCTTTATGTATTCAGAAAAAAGAGGTTATAAAAAATTCTGTGAAAGCTGCAGGCCTGTAAAAACTGACAAATCCCTGCCATTCGCAGGGATTGGCAGAGTTTTGGTCCTGCTCTCACTCCTTCTGTCCCTCGAATTCTGGGGGTTTCGCCTTATTTATGGGTTGTCCCACATGCCAATCAGTCTGACACGCTCATGTAATGCTAATGTGCGTACACGTTCCTTGTTGGTTTCCATTTGCTGGCTGTGCATACTAGCACTTCTAGTGTTTATGTATCTGGTTAGCTTAGCGGTTAGCTTCGGTGTTAGCCGTTGATTGTAGCGCCACTGCTTTCACTATATACTTTGAACATGGATGAGAGTGACAAGAAGTAAAACCACGTACAAGTTTATGAGAAGAAGGGGATGGCCTCAGTAGAAAAAAAATAAGACCAGAGTGGATTTGGGAGATTTTATTTCACGCAATACCCTGAGGACCAGATGAGCATGGGTGATGGTCTTGCTAATGCACAGTTATTCAAGAAGGGACTTGGGGAAAAATCACTGAGTCTACCTTTAAGGCAGTGTAACTTAATTTTGAACAAATCTTTAAAAAAAAAAAAAAAATGGTCTAAGGACACAGGTCTACTAGCAAACAGACCGTTTGCTACCAATTTCTAAAATATTTTTCTTAACTTAATTCCCTTCTCAGTTTTGAGGCTCCTTCTAACAACTATGGGAGGGAGGCGGACATGTATACATACATAGAAAAAGATAGAAAAACAAACAGCAATAAACTACTGAGTTCTTTCATATTACTTTTGCTCCTATTTCTGCAGGAGTCTTCATAATTATATTTATTAAATATTTTTTTATTTATTAAAGACGAAGGCCACAAGACACGTCTTTTTAGCAGCTAAACCAAATACTGGTCATTTCCTCTTTCTCAATTTCATACTTTTGGTTGTTCATCCACCGTTTTTTCTGGGTAGAACATGGAGCCATTTGTCAAGAGATGTTTCTTACCATCCATGCATCAATTTGTACCCTCCAGGGGGATATTTGATGCCTGGTTTCACTGATTTCATTTTTCATATTCTACTTTTTTGTCTGATGCAAGATAAAGTGATTTATGACCAATAAAAAATAAATAAAAACATCTATCATCATGTATTCGGCAAAAATTATTTTGGTCCAAATCTAATCAGTGGCCTTAATTAGCCATATTTTATAAGTGTTACCTAAAACAACGGAGGATCAGAACAAAATTAAAAAGAAATGGAGTGTAAAACAAATTTTTTCTGAAAATATAAAACTATATTTATGAGTTTTGAATATTTTAATATATTACCTCCATAGTACTTTAAATTACTTAACACAAATAGAAATTATTAACAATAGATGCAATGGTGACTGGGCATCAGAGAAAGGTGAAAATGACCTAGAGCCACAAAATCCAAAACACATCATAAACAAAATTAACTACCCATTTCATGGGTCATTTTATCGCAAGGTGCCGCTTATCTCCACAAATAAAAGAAAAGAAGTTATTCATCAAAAGATGTGCCTTCTTTTATCTTCTCCCCGGACTTAACCCCCAAAAAAGTAGCAAAACTTGTATCCCTTCCTAAACATTTTTTTGGCATGTGACTTTACCTTTAATGTTCTTGTGAGAGAAATATCAGCTTAAACCTCTTCTGGTTGATAGACTGGTTTGTACAACTGTTTATACAACATTTACCTTTCATACAAGACTGAATGCACAGCCTCTGGGTTTCCTTGCAGCCACCCATTCATTGTCCATCTGTGCCTACAGCACAAGCCTTTGGCTGTTAGCTTTTATACAAGAGTATTTGTTTAAAAATGTAATCCAGCTATTAGGAGACTCCTGTGCATTTTATAAAAGGTCTCTTCTCCAAGTCAAACAACAAGAACTATTAGTTTGGTTTGTTCCCAGGATCTGATGGCTCCAGGGTAACAATACCAGTTAAAGGTTTGGGCACACCTTGTCATTCAATCATTGTTTTTTCAATATTTTTTTTTATATCCTGTAGATTAATGCAGAAGGTATCCAAACTATGCTAACACTTTGCACAGTATTTTAGATTTCCATGAAAGCTTCTTGGATTTCTCACAATCAGCTTCCTGAGGTGGTTACCTGGAATGGTTCTGAAACAGTCTTGAGGGAGTTTCCAATTTGCCTTCACTCTACAATCAAACTCATCCCAAACCACCTTAGCTATCTTTGATATTAGATGTGCTGTATGTCGCTTCTGATAAAACGTCCGGTAAATCCATGAACAAAGGTGGGTTTGGGTCAGTTGATTATGGAGTCTAGGTCATCTGACAGAGCAATCCCTCCCACTCTTTGTGGATCAAGTGGGCGGGGTTCCTACAAACCTTGTAACAAATCCAGACTTCTCTAAACTCGACTTTACCAACTTCTTAATTCTTTAACAGCCATTTCAAAATATTAAATGCTAAATCTAATTATGAATCCCATTTTTAGAGAGCAGACTTTAAATATAGGACTTGAAAAACCCATGGGATGGGTGGAAGGAAATTAGGGGAAAAGGATGCAAGGAAGGAAGATAAAGAGGAACAAGGAACTAAAGAAGTAAAAACAAATAGAATAAAGAAAACAAGGAAAATGAAAGAATTGAGGCAAGAAAGAAGGGCATACTGCAGGAGACAGAAGGAGAGGAATAAAAAGAAAGACAAGGATGAATGGCAGTATGGAATGAAGAAATTACAAAAAAGAAATTAAGGAAGAAAGTTAGGAAAAAATTGACAAATGGGATGAGAATTAGTGTCTGGAAATACAAGCAGGTTTCCACATTTTTCCATTATAATCCAGATTTGCCTAATACTGGAATCAAATTCCAAACATTTTCAGGCTGCATAGGGATCCTGAAAAGCCCTTATATTGCCTGGAGGTTTATTTGGGGGCTTATTGTCCTGCTGAAAAACAAGCAATTGTCCAGCTATGAAGAACCGGATGAGGTGGGAAGGGATGTTTTGCTGCAGAATGCTACTGAAGCCATTCTGGTTAAATGGGCTTTGATTAAATGGACAGCAATATCACCAGCAAAGCACATCGTACCATAACACCACCTCCGCCACCACCATGCTTCACAGACGTTATCGCGCATATATAGAAACCATCCTAGCATGGAGGCAACACTTAGTCTCCCTTTCCTCAAGGGCAATCCTTGTGAGGACTAGTTTCATCAAAGTATTTGATAGTCTTTGCAACTTTACTTGAGGGTAAGACCAGAGTTCTTAATCACATTTACTGGCGCTCATGTCTTAAAGTTGTGATGGGTAACTGCTTCTCTTTACTTAGTTGAGTGGGTCCTGATACAATGTATTAGAATAGGAGTCAAACAGGGTTATTCCCGTATGAACCCTACCTCTGCACAATAAAACTGATGGGCTATAAACTCAAGAGAAAGGCAAGACCTTCCAGTAATTACCTCTCGACAAAGAGGTAACATGATAACTGAAAACCAGTCCAGGAGACCACCTTGTGGAAGTATCATCAAAGTGACAAAGTAAGCACCTTTGAACAATCTAAAATATGAAAGATTCTGACTTCCTTCATACCTTGGATTTCTTCAGCAAAAATCCCAGAATTGCTTAAATTCTGTAAAATAAATATGTTATTGTGTGTCACTATGACATTTAGGCAAGATTATCTTAAAAACAAAAAACACACACACACAAAAAAAACCAATAATCCAACAATTTTCCCAGTACATTTTCCATCTAGGCCACAGAAAGCTCCACTCACATTGGGTTTGATGGATTAATATTAATACAACAGAGGTTTAATACTTTATTCCAAGCAAGGATAGGAAGATCTATTTTCAAAAGCAGTTTTGTTAACACGCAGTTCCAATGGAGCCTGCCAGGGACATATTTTTTCTTAACTTAGAAAGCATTTTTCTAATTTTGTGTAATCTTTTGTTATAAAGAATAGCACTCGCACACACAGTATGAGCAAATTTATGCGGAATAAGTGCCACTATGTCAGTTTAAGATCTGAACAGGAAAATAAAGTGCATTACTCAATTAGGCAACTTAACTAACATTGAAAAATCCCAATTAAGGGTTCTTTAGGTTAATAGAAATTGCACCTTGTAGTTATCAATTCTGATAATGAACTAATCAATTACCTTAGTTGAACTGAATGCTACTTTAAATATGGAAGCTGCCATATTTAGCTGTATGTTAAAGAGTGAAACGGACTTGGCTTTTACTGTGCTGAATAGCAACATTAGAAACGACAAACCCGGGTCAGGCTCGACTGCCAACGGCCTTACAAGCAACACTCCATTTTCTGTGATTTATTCCAAGTTCTAATACTCATTTGTGTCAGTTTGTTCTCTGAACAGTTCCCAAACAAAATTAACTTCATTCAAAAAAGGAAAAAAACAAAACTTTAAAAAGGAAATACACATTTCCATCTTTACACATCTCTGCAACTTGTTTTCACCCTGCGTCTGCTTTCATGGCCCCCTTATTGGGAAGTGTGGCAGAGAAATTTAAAGTGCATAAATCAGTAGTGTTCATCATAATTTCTCCGTCAGATATAATTACTGTTTAACAGCAAAAGAAATAAAGAATAAAAAAAAATTGGAAATCCCACTATTTTTAAGGCAAACACACAAAACACAGTATGTCAGTAATGTCTCTAGGGGTAGTGGCTCCTTAAGAAAGCAGAAAAAAGAGCACATTCTCAGCTTTGATAGGCTCTTTTTAATAAACAGTCCTTAACAGTCAGCGACCACCAAATGACCAGATTACGGTGCCTTGCACATAAACTCCTTCAACTTTTTCGGGTTTTGTCACCTGACAGCAAAAAACTTATTTTATTTGGATTATATATCTGATAGTGTGAAGTGTATAACTGTCATCTGCCTCCTTTTACTCTGAAACCTCTAGATAAAACCCAGTTCGAACTATTTTATCTCCATATAAATAAAGATGTTCTTCAAAGGCCTTACGCCATTAATCTGAGAAGCAGCGAAGAGGCCCGTGATGACTCTGGAGGAGCTGCAGGTATCCACAGCTCAGGTTGGGGAATCTGCTAACGGTATTATTCATGCACTTTACAGGACTGTGTTTTATAAAAGAGTGGCAAGAACAAAGCCATGGTGCTCTGGCCAGATGTGAATGAATTTGAACTTTTTGGCTGACATGCTGATCTATCACCTAAGTAAAATCCTGCTACAATAAAGTTTGTGGTTATAATGTGACAACGTGTATATAGGTCCATGGGCTACAGATACTTTTACAAGACACTTTACATCTTAAGATTTATAACTTTATAGCATATACAATTCATGTTGTCTTACTGAATGCTTGGTACTCGACATGAAAATTGACATTTTAAGCGGGATATTTATAAGAAATAAACATTTTTTACCTTCTAATTATCTTCGAAAGCAAGAAAGTTCATATTAGTATTCAAATCTGGGCAGCCGACTATTATGTTCTTTGTTGATTTGCAACAATCGAGTAAACTATCCACTGAGGTTCGATTGGACTTTATCACAACCAGAATATAGTAAATAACAAGCAAAAAGCTCTAATTTAAGAGGGTCATTCTTAGACTGGACCCTGTACAAAATCAGCAAAGCAATATATAAAAAATAGTTGACAAAATAAGTAAATAATGTACCATTAATTAAATAATGTCCAATGAGGCCATTAGTATTTCTTCATATTGGTTTATGAAGGACACAAATCTGGGATTGGTGCAATATTTCGCTCAAAGTGCTCAGTTTCGTCTTTGAAATAAACAAAAGCTAAATACATTTACAAAAAACATTCAAAAATTCAAACGTTCCTTCGTACCGTCCAGGACACACATTTAGCTCAAGCTGTGTAAACTTAAAAAAAAGGAAAACAATGCGCATCCAATCTGGACAGTATATACAGGGGACTGCTATGCTAAGACTAAGCTTATATAAATAAAAGGAATATGGGTTTGTTGACTGGGCACAGAAACTTGCCAATTATGACAGATAAATCTCGGGGGTCAATTTTTATTTGACTTCAAGCTTCGGTTCTCAAGAGGTGTTCAGTGCCACCTATATACCTGTTAACTAAAGCTGCTCGAAAGCCTAAATTAATCTCATAGCAAAAGGAAAAGTCGGCTAAGCACCATATAACCTCACTTTTATATAACGATATATAGCTTTGCATTTCATTGCCGTATGAGGAGCTGAATAGTTGGGGGAAAAAATAGCTCCTGCATCATTTCTACGCGTCTGACAGTGTAGCATTCATGATTGGATCTCTGAACCAAGCTGCCATGGATCTTTTGGAAATGTTGAAAAATTTCACAGCCTGAGAGTCACCACTTTTAAATGCCTTATACTAATATTGCACATATGCACCAGTCCTGCAGAATGTATGCAATTGGTACAAAATTATGAAGTGATTACTATATAAAATTACTTAATCCGATGCTGCGCTATGCAGATGACACACTAATTAAGATTCAATGACCTGGGCCTGCTGAATGCTCAAAGTTGCTCCAACTGTTTCCAGCTTATGCAACTTTCTATTTAATTCAACTATTATTTACTCGACTACTTCGAGGACCTCGAGAGCATTGGTCTTTTTCTCTTGAGGTATTGAACTGATCCCTAAAAAAAACCCTCAAAACGGGTGACATCACAGCAAAAATAACATACCCTATCCTGACGCAGCAGAACTCTGTCAAATCCACACCTTTGATCCCGGTACACATGCATTATTCAGAACAAGAGCGCATCAAAAGTGCACAAACTTCATAGACATGACAAGACTTGATGTTCCTCCCCTTGCCCTTCAATTCATCACATTTAGACAACACACTTTATGATATGCCAAAATATATAGAGTAAGATGGGAAGCAGCTTGTTAGGGGATGTAAAGCAATTTGTCTCAGCTGCTTGATTTGTGCATAAATAATTACATTAGAAAATGTGTTTTTGGAACAGAAAATCTGGGTTCTAATACTGCAAAAAAAATTTTGACCTTAGCAGAAATTGGAAGGGCTTATCCATAAACCATTTCCTGTTTCTAAAAATAAATAAAACAAATTATCTTGAAAGCAAGAGGCTTTGCTGGAGAATTTGAATAGTTTTTTTTTATATATAGGATGCCTTCAAAATATATCACAGAT
Organism: Fundulus heteroclitus; assembly: GCF_011125445.2. Classification (NCBI taxonomy): domain Eukaryota; kingdom Metazoa; phylum Chordata; class Actinopteri; order Cyprinodontiformes; family Fundulidae; genus Fundulus; species Fundulus heteroclitus. The sequence goes on from NC_046381.1 coordinate 13,856,026, forward strand.
GGGCTTTTAGCATGTTTACTAGGTGGAAGCCATAACAAGCTTCCACTTGCATCAGAGAAACTTCAGGATGCAGGCACTACATAGAAAAGGAGGTCATGGCAGCTCTCCTTTGTTTAGATATACCCAAACATAGATTAATAGTCGGAAGTGAACATTAGATCTCAACTAGACTTGATGTGCCCATTAACGTAACAAAAAAAAAAGATAAGATCAGGCAAATCTAAAAAATGATTGATAGATGTTTGAGTGGCCTAAGTTTTCTAACTTAAACTCTCAGCAAGAAGGCAAATAAAAAACCTAGATAGATAGTTTAAACTATCCTTTTAATCAAAGTGCAACATTTACTATGAACATATTATACTGCAAGTCAGTAACTTTAATTTGCTGCTAAAAATCATCGTTTAACAAAAGAAATACAGCTAATGTTATTTAGGAGACTTGGTCTTTGGGTTATTTCTATGATGTCTAAAAATAGGAAGTTAGATTCTCTACAGATTAAATGCACACATTTAGTTATGTGAGCAAACTCCTGTGAACTTCTCTCACATCTACTTAAAAGAATAAGCAGTATTTGACTTCACCATTGTAAATTGTTAGAAATCAATCTAAATGTACAACTATACTGTTTGAGTAAATCACCTATTTATCTAATATAGTTATATCTCTGAGTATATAATGCAATGCCTTGCACAAGTATTGAACTTTAGCACATATTGTCACATTATAACCGCAAAATACATCTAATTTAATGCTGATTTATGTGGTAGACCAACACAAAGTAGCCTACTGCATAATTCTGAAGTGGAAGGAAAATTTTACATGGCTTATCAGTTTTTTTTTTTTTTTACAAATAAAAATCTGATTACTTTCATAACTGCAATCCCACCGCGTCACGACCATCCACCTAAACGGAAACCCCAGCCTAGGAGAGCATTAATCAGAGAAACACCCATGGCTCCCGTGGTAACATAGTAGGAGCTGTAAGAGGAAAGCCGTAACAGGTTATGTTCGCCGTTTCCCAAAACGCTCACTGCGAGACACGTTAAACACGTGGAAGAAGGTGGTCTGGTCAAACGTTTTGGCCTACATGTTCAACGGTAGGTGTGAGGAACATGCACATGTCCCTGAACGCATCATCCCCATTGTGACACATGCTGTGAGGATCATTTCCTTCCTACGTGGACAGGGAAGCTGGTCTGAGTTGATGGAAAGACAGACGGAGATAAATACCTCGCCATCACTGAGAAAAAACCTGTTAGAGGAAGCAAAAGACTTGGGACTGTGGGAACAACAACATAAACATACAATCAGAGCAACTAGAGATGGTTATGGACAAAGCTTATTCGTGCGTCAGAATAACTCAAAGTCTAGACCTTAATGAGTTAGATTACCATGAAAACTGCTGTTTGCAGACGCTCTACATCAAATCTGACTGAGCCCGAACTGTTTTACAAAGAAAAATGGAAAAAAAGAAAGCTTTCAGTCTCTAAAATGTGCAAAGCTGGCGCATAGACGCTCCAAAAGACTTGCAGCAGAAATCGCAGAGGTGGTTGAACAAAGTTTAGACTAAGGACAGACTTTTGTTGTAGGTGTAAGAAAACCACACATCGTTTTCCCTCCACTTCACAATCACAGACCACTCTATGCTTTTCCCAAAGAAAACAACATACAAATTTGCGGTTGCAACACAAAATGTGGAAAAGTTCAACAGCTTGCCAAGATAAATAGATCCGTAAGAGAGGATGGGCAGGTTTAACGGAAACCAAACATTAGAGTCGGGCAGATCTCCATCCGCTGACTTTGTGGAAGCTCAGGTGTGAATTTGTTGTTCAAATGACTCTCAGTTTCAGTCTTTGCTTGGCAGCTCACTCTAACATTCCAGTGCAGACAAAAAAAAACATGTAACCTCACTCCACTACGGCCATTGTTGGCTCTGTGATGTCCTTAGAAACCGAAGCCGCAAATCAGTCAGCCACAAACAGAAAAAAAAAAAAAAAAAAAAAAAAAACAGACAGTAAGGAGTACATTTTAAATGTCACAGTAGGCAAATGCAAGGTGCAGGATCGATTATAAATGCCATTTTACATTACTCAACTATAGCAGGGGGAGCTAACAGGGTTTTGGCTATTGATGATGTCACAAACGGGTCGACGTTTGATTATTGCCGGGTCAGAGAGGAACTGAGCGCTACATCCTGGCAGAGAAACAAACACAAACAAAATGCGTTTTTTTAACTCTCGTCCTTTATGAGTAACGGTTATTTGGTGAAGGATGCTACAATCTATTAGTTGTGCAAAACTACGGATTTCTGAGCGTGGTGTAAAATTCATGGGAGAGGACGTTGAGGTTATATGCTGTTTTCAGCTGAGTAAAAAATAACTATTTCTTATTGTTCCACATGGGTACGCGTCCGTGTTACCGGGCCCGCGCTCGGGCTCCTCCCTCCGCGTAAATGTCACTCTCCCTGCTGCGAGTCTGCTCTTACAAAAGAGGAACCGAACAAAGTGCTTTAAATGCTACAGAGACTTGTTAGTTGTCAGAGTTCATCCTACCAGCAGAGAACAAGGGAGGCGGCGGGGGTAAATGGGAGGCAGCGGGCGGCCCCCCCATGGGCCGCAGCGGGGGGAGAGACAGCTGGCCGCCGTGGAGGAGCTGGGGGCCGCAGACGGCGGAGGAGGCCGGCGCCCCCAGCTGGGCCGGGCCGGAAGAGTCTGCGGCTGGAGAGACGAGGGGCCGGTCGAGGGCGAGGGGGTCGGCGCAGTTAGGGCCCACCATGGGGTTGCTGACGTGGAAACACTTCTCCCTGTGGGCCTTGAGCATGTTGGAGAAGCGGAAGCGCTGGCCGCACACCTCGCACGGGTACGGCTTCTCCCCGGTGTGGGTGCGGCGGTGGCGCTTCATGTTGGGCCGGCTGGTGAAGCTCTTGCCGCAGATTTCACAGATGTACGGCTTCTCTCCTGGAGAGGACACAGGAGACCACGGCTGTGTCACGCATTTCAAAATGCTGCATTAGCTAGCCTTTTTATTGATGACTTACTGATCCCTGAGACTAAGAAAAAAAGGGTTATTTGGCCCCCTCCGTTTACTGTTTAGTGTGTTTCTACAGTGCCTTGCAAAAGTTTTGACAAATGTTTCACATTTTGTCCCATCACTACTACAACGTTTCCACATATTTCTTTCAGGTTTTATTTGACAGACCAACACAAATCAGAGAAGCACCCATGGTAACTGCTCAGAGCCACTGCTGAGCTGGAGAAATCTACTGACAGCATAACTATTAGTCGTGTTCTCCATCAGGCTGGCCTCATGGAAGAGGGGCAAGAAGAAATGGGAAATCCTGCTTGCATTTGCCACAAGCTATGTAAGGGATACACCAAACATGTGGAAGAAGGTGCTCTGGTCAGAGTTCACAGAAATCACAGTTTTTGGAGAATCTATACGGATGGAGTTTGTAGATGAAAACTAACGCTACACGTCACCCTCACGGTAAAACATGGTGTAAGCATCATGCTGAGGGGATGTCCATCTTAAAACAGGGACAGAAAGGTTGGTCAGAGTTAACGGGGAGAAGGATGGGGCTAAATGGCTAAATCCACCTGCCAGAGGCTGCCGAACTGCCTCCAAGGGAATGGTTTAGATCTAAGTGTGTTTGGATGTTTAAAAGGCTCAAAGTTTAGTCCTAAATTCATTTGGTAGAATTTGTGGCAGACGCTCTCTATATGGTCTGACGACGCATGAGACACCTTGCAAAGAGGAACAGGCAAAAATCTGTCTTCAGACTTTTGGGAAAACACAGTTCTACAAAAATATGAAATTCTGGAGGCTAAATACAAACACATACGCTGGGCGTATAAGTGCCTCATATTATGTTGAAATAAGTTTCTCCTCTTCACAATATTTTGACAATATATTTTCCTAAACATATATTCAGTATTGTATGCTATTCTATTCATGGAAACCCAATGAGTGCAATGGCAAAATAAAATCCAGATTTTCTAGAAGTTAAAGAATTGTAAATTTGAATTATTCGATTAAATCGATTCATTGCCCTACCCTAATCCACCATCCTTTTCATATCTGTTTTTTAGTTTTTTATCTAGGTATTGGTTTCCTTTTCTCTCAAAGATACTGCCCTGCTTGTGTAGGCCTATCACATAAATTCCACCAAAACTACACCGAGGGTATAATGAGACAAAATGTGAAAACCTTCCAGTGCTTTGCATGCAAACTTTTCAAAAGTATGCAAGAATATATATATATATATATATATATATATATATATATATATATATATATATATATATATATATATATATAGATAAGAAAATAATACTTAAATAATAAACTAAAGTTAATTTTATAATATTATGCAAAAATCATTATTTAGGAAATAAAACTATAGAAACATTAAACATTAACATCAGGGCAAAGTTTCAGCTCTATGTAGCAAAAAAAGAAAATGAAAGAAGAAGAAGAAAAACGTACTGCTTGCATGATATATCATTTAATTTCCTAGATGGAATATATTTCTGACATGAACTAACAAAATTAATTATACCCCCCCCAAAAAAAAAAAAAAAAAAAAAAAAAAAAAAAAAAAATCACAAAATAACCCCACAACACATTTAATAAAATGTTCAAAAGTGTTGCATAAGGTTAGTCACCCGTGTGCGTCTTCATATGCTCGTCAAAGTATTGCTTCATGTTGAAGTCCTTTCCGCACCACTGACACATGAACTGCTTGTGTCCGATGTGGATGCTCATGTGGGAGCGCAGCTGATATTTGTACTGGAAGCGCTCGCTGCAGCTCTGAAACGGCACACAGTGGACACACCTGATCAGTCCTCTTAAAGGTCTTTATGCGTAGGAGGCAGTGCTTGACAAAACTAACACAGTTACCATCAGGTTAGCGCCCGGTTTTTAGTGAACTACTATAAAATTAGAATTCTAGTACAACAGTGATGCAACAAAAGCAAAAGTTGCAATTAAAATGGCACAAAGAGTGTTGTTCAATGTTAATTACTGCCAGAAACACTAGAAAGACTCATTATTAACAGCAGCCCAACAGCCTAACTGGGATCTCTTTGTATTGAGGAAGCCATAATAAAGGTGTGCGTTTGCTAGCTACCAATATATCAGAGGCATTTCCTACAGCTTGTAAAAAGTCCTATAGCACTGAAAAAAGGATCTCAAACCTCACACTTGAAGGGTTTCTCTCCCGAGTGCTGCAGAGAGTGGACCTTCAGCGACATGCTGCGCTTGAACGACTTCCCGCAGGTCTCACAGGTAAAGGGCATGTCCTTCGTATGGGCTAAAAAAAAAAAAAAAAAACATAAAACAAAACAACACAAACATTACAGAGCCAGTCTGAATCCTAAAGCTTTTGTTTTAGATTCATAGCTGGATTAATAACGCCTTATTTCTTTTGGTTGGTCAGATTTTGGATTATTAATAATTTAGGTTTTGGAATCTTAGCACATTTTTCTACAACTTCCTTTGCTTTTACTAACTGAATTTGTCACTTAAAGCTGCTAAATGTTCCCAGTTGTATCCACCACATGTGGCTGGGATCTTCCACAAGTTTTAGGGCTAACAAGTTTATGTTAAAAAACAAAACAGTCTAAAACAGTCTAAATCAGTCTTTTTCATGGATGTCTTTGATTTGTGTCTGTATGTTAAATGTCTAGTGTCTCACCAACGTTTCATTATGGTTACATAATCGCAGAGTCTTGACTCTTGAAAATTTAAGCTTAACTAAGCATCGAGTATTTTTATGGTGCGACACAGAGAGTCATTTTTCTGAGCTACTGCCCACTCAGCTGGATGAAGACCCAGGTCTCTGTTGCTGTGAGGAGGAGAGTGAGGAAAGTAACATGCAAAAATCTTCACAGCCGGCTGTTGGAGAACTGCAACAAAAGACTGGCAACCCGGGCTCACAAAGTCTCCGTAATTAACCATTAGACACCATCTACATGTCAGCAGATTGAGGGTGAGGCCAGGAAAAACGCCTTTCCTGTCCGTCCATCCATGACAAATATAAATGGGACTGTGTACTTTGGTCCAATGGGAATACGGCTACGCTCACACTGCAGGTCTTCAGCGTCACTTCAGGAGGTCAGACTCTTGAAGTAACCCACATGCAAAGTACACGACATCACACACAGCATGTTTATAGTAGTAAATACGGACGCTGCAGATGATGCCAGCGTGTGCATCGTACCTGAATTTGTTGTGGACTCTGCAGGACCGTCGTCTGTCTCTGGCTTGATCTGATCATTCTTTAAGTTTTATCTTCCCGCCTCCTCTCCAGCGTAAAAAACTGAGTCTTGTGCACTTTATAAAAGTTGGATTAAAAGCAACGTTTTGTTTTGGACTGAGGTTGATTTGAAAAAGATCAGTCAGTTGTTTGGCTTTCCATTTTTACACAAAGGTTATATATGGGCAAAAACCCCTTTCCCCTGCAGTGTGAATTTAGCGCAGGATTGAGCTTTTCTCCCACAATCTCTTGAGGTGGTTCAGGCGTGGAACAGAGGAATACTTGAAAAAAGCCGTTCACTCCCAACGGCATCCTAATCTCTTTAAAATACCACAGCATTTAAATGAAAATCACTCCGAGTACATGAGGGAACGAGGTGACCCAAGGAGACGGCGGAGCTCGGTGCCACTCACCGACCATGTGCTTCCTGACGTGAGCCATGGTGTAGAACTTCTTTTCGCAGATCTCACACGAGAACTTCTTCTCCGCGTAGCCGTGGACTATCTTGTTGTGCTCGTGTAGCGACCACAGCTTCTTGAAGGCCTTTCCGCATGTCACGCACTTTCAGAAAACACAGCGGAGAAGGCAAGAAGTTGCGATTACTGCGTTTACTAGGGTATGGTTGATAACCAAAGTCGGCTCTTTAAATACAATCAGGGCGTTTGAGTATTTATGCCGAAACACTGAGGATGAACTGTGGTAAATAAAAAAAAGGAAAATATGGCCAATAGAAGAAAGCAGCAAAGATTCAAACCAGCAGCAGGGTGCTTTCTCCTCAGGAATCAGCCTCAGTCTGAACCTCTGTGTATTTCATTGGGATTTTAAGTGATAGACAAACACAAAGGAATACGTAATTTTGAGGTGGAAGAGAAATAAAGCAGCTAAAAATGAACCCCTACAAAGTTAATCTGATACTCTAAAATAAAATCCAGTTTAACTGCGCTCAGAAATCCTCTAATTGTAAAAACAGTCCCGACTTGTGTATAATTTAGTCTCAGTGGAAATCCAGCTGCTCTGTGAAGGTCACAGAGGCTCGTTAGAGAGCATTAGTGAAGAAGTGGCATCATGTAAGACGTCCTCCTCCTGGACGAGCATGTAGCCACAGTGGACAGTGGCTTGCATTGGACATTCAAACCTACCAAGACACGGCCGTCCGCCCAAGCTGAACAACAAGGAGCGCATTAATCAGCGAGGTAGCCAAGAGGTTTAGGTGGCCTCTGGAGGAGCTGGATAATCCATAGCTCAGGCGGGAGAGTCTGTTGATGGGATAATTATTAGTACTGGACTCCACAAAACTAAGATTTTTTGGGAGGACTGGAAAGTATCTCAAAGAAGACCTTAAGGTTTCCATATTGGGGGGCACAGCAAGCATGTGGAAGAACATGCTTTGGCAAGATGAGACTACAATGATACTTTTTGGCCCACATGCAAAACCTGACTTTGTGGCAGAAAAGTAACGTTGCCCACAAACACACCATTGCCACATTGAGACACGGTGGCAGCAACATCACTCTGTGATGTTCAACAGGAGAAAGGAAATCTGTTGATAATTGATCTGAAAGATGGATGGAGCTAAGTGTAGGGCAGCCCATGAAGGAGAGCTGGCTGTCAAAGTCTCTGGATTGGTGCCAGAGCTCACCTTTTAGCAGGACAACAGCCCTAAACACACGTCCAGAGCCAGGAGTGGGTTTAGATCAAAGCGTATCCAGGTGTTAGGATGGCCCACGTCAAAATCCAGGTGAAAATCTGTTGGAAGGCTTGAAAATGTATTTACACGGACCCTCTCAACTTAATGTGACTAACAATTTTGCAAGAAGAACTTGCAAAGATGACTATCTCTAGATCTCCAAAGCTGTCCCCCCAAAAGACGGTTCAGCAAAGCATTGACAAAAGGGATTTTAGTTGTAAATAACTTTGGAAACCACATCTGCCGCTCCTTCCACTTCACCAACATGTGCTCATCTGGTTTGTGTTAAAGGGTGTGATTTCAAACAGCCATACCTGGATGCTCCTCTCACAGTCAGTCTGTTGGTGCAGCAGCAGCTCGCTCTCCAGCAGGAAGCGTTTCCCGCAGTTATTGCAGATCTGCATGCGGTTGTGGGTGACGTTCATGTGTTTCTCCAGGTACCAGCGGTTGTTGAAGATGCGAGGACACTTCTTACACGGGAAGTGTTGCTTTTCCTCCAGCCTGACTTTCTGGCCCAGGCCCTCCGCGTCCAGGGCCCTCTTCCCAGCCTGTCGCTGGTTGGCCAGAGTGGCCTCTGCAAGCGTCTGACGTATGGTGGCGGCGCCCGTAATGGCAAGGGCCCTGGCGCCCCGGTGTGGTCGATCCATTACGGCGGGCTGGTCCAGCCCAGGAATGTTTAGGGTGTTCTCCTCCTCCTCCTCCTCCTCTTCGTCCTCCTCATCTTCCTCCTCGCTGGTACGGCCCAGTAGGTCTCTCCTCTTTAGGTCTTCATCACCCTCCTCCCCATGTCCATCACCGTTCTCCATTCCGTTGTCCTCGTCACCCTCAGAGTCTCTCTCGTTTTCCTCACAATGACCAAACACAGGTTCCGCGATTGTGGACGATTTGCCGTCGGATCCCTTCGAGACGTTCAGGGTCTGGTTGTTGAGGTTGACTTCAACGATGATCTGATCCCTGTTGAAGGAGGTGTGGCCATCCGCCGCTTTGGGCTCCCCGTCGCTGCCCTCCGCCTTACACAGAGCGGCCACACCTGTGCCGGCCCCGCCTCCTGCCCCCTCCTCCTTCTGGTAGTACTGCTTTGTCTGGGCAGCCATCTTCCCCACCTCCTCCACCCTGACAGAGAACGGGCTGCTGCCTTCTCTCGCGTAGACCCTGCCGCGCTCAGACTCTTGTTTGATCTCCCGGTACAGCTGGCAGGGAGGCATCCCGGCAGGGTTGCAGCCGCTAAACCCCTCTTGATTGGCCATCTCTCTGCAGGCGGCTCTCAGCGAGTGGCTGCTGAGGAGATCGCGACAGGACGCCGCGATGTTGCTCATCTGAAGCACAGTGGCAGCGTTCAGCACGTCGCGGACAGTGGTGCTGCTCACCAGCAGCTTGGAGGTGTAGATGAAGTTCAGGATCTGCTGGAGGCCCTGCGAAGTCAGGGCGTCCAGCGACAGGTCCACACGCTGCAGCTGTTTGCTTTGGGCGAAGAGAGAGTGGAAGAAGGGGCTGTAGGCCGCCAGCACTCCCTTGTGGGCAGGAAAGGTGCTGCGCTGGCGCACCAAGACGATGTCCACGTCGCAGAGGTCAGGCTGGAAGAGGCGCTGCTCGTTCAACCTGTCCATCAAGCAGGTGAAGTGCAGAGCCACATCCTCCACCAGAGAGAACTCAGCAGAGGGGTAGTCTGTGGTCTTCTCCACTATGAGCTGAAACAGAGAGGTGTGAAGATTTCTTTAGAATCCACACATGTAAAAAAACTCTAGAAACATGAAAACGATGGAACCCCAGGTCTGTTCTTTGAGGTTCAGCGTCTTGCACCCGCCACAGCACACTTAATTAAAAGTTCATTAGGAGGTGTTAGTAGTGCAGGTGTTAGCGTTGTTGCCTTGAAGCGAAAAGGTCCTGAGGTTAATTGTGGCCTGGGGTCTTTCTGCAGGGCCTGGGTAACTCTGGTTTCTCCAAATGTCTGAAAAACATTCATGTTAGGTTAACAGGTCTCTCTAAATTTCCCTTAAAAATTAATATGTGTGTGTGTGTTTGTGTGCGTGTGTGTGTGTGTACTTGCAGCTGAGTGAGAAAAATGTGTTGCACGTTTTACTAGTAAAGTGAGGACTTTGATGTAAAGCGAGGACCTTTTTTGGTCCTCTCTTCTTCTGGGTTAGGTGTTAAGTTTGCCAATTAGCCTTAGGGTAGAGTTAAGGGTCATGGTGGGTTTAGGCCATAGAAAGGGTTGAAAATGAGTAAATGAAAGTCATGGCATGGCCCTCACTTTGTATTTTAAACAAGGATGCATGTCTGTGTGTGTTCTTGTACTTGTAGCTGAGCAGAAAATGTTTTGATAATTTTACTAGTAAAGTGAGGACTTTGATGTAAAGTGAGGTCCAAAAAAAGGTCCTTGCTTTATTTGTTGTTGGGCCAGGCGTTTAGGACTAAGGTGTCAATTAGGTTTAGGTTAGGTATCAACCCATAAAGGTTAAGGTTAGGGCTAGCGTCAAGGTTAGGCCATAAAGACTTAACGAGTATGTCACCACGTACATTAAACAAGGATGTGTGTGTCTGTGTGTGTTGCCCTGTGACGGACTGACGACCTGCATAGTGCGTACCCCTCCTCTCACCCAAATGACCCCAGGAGATAGGTACCGACTCCTGGATGGGTTGATAAATAAATTACTGGAAGCAATTCATTAAACTGAATCAGCTGTGTTGCAGCAATTCACTTCAGCAGGGTGAAACATATTTGCAGAGTACGCAAAAAAAAAAACACACCTATTAATATTTGGGATCACACCTCAACCGCTGCTCTAAGCAGCGTCATCCAACTAGTCCTCCTTTAATTAAGTAATCTGTTCTGCTTCCAAACTGTGTTATTGGTGAGAAATCACACGGGTCAGACAACTTGCTGCGTAGTGGAGCTACAATAGATAGTGTGCATTAAGTGGGGCTGCACAAGCAGAATAAAGCGAACTAAAAAAAAACACTGAAGTTTCTACAGAGGGCTTCTTAATGAGCCAGGAAGCCTAGTAGCAAGTCAGTCGTGCCGTACAAAGATGAAGGAGTGGCCCTGATTACAAGGGAGAACGGGACGCACTATGTGTGTAAATCCCATCTAGAAACTGGCTTGTCAATTTGACTCTGCAACCTAACATGATTGACTCTTATTCAAAACACAGCACAACAGGGAAATTAGGAATTAACCCATAGTCGCCTGAGCCTTCATGTGGTCTGTTTGTTGACAACTTTCTCATTACTTCTCACAACAGTGGTCAATGCCACAATATTATTTTTCTTAGGATACAACACTTCGGCTCTACTTTTCAAGACAGAGAGATGAAAGCCCATCTATGAAAACTTAATTGAAACAGGAACTCCAAGGTTTACACCTCTAATCGTTTCTCCTGCATGTAGTCTCCCATTTTATGTATTTACTAATTCATTATTTTTGTCTGAGTAAAATATTTTCTGTATCCACACAACATTTCTCTCAGGGTGAGTTTTCTCAGCTTGCAGTGATCATTATGCGTCCATCACAACTCGCAGGGCGTCGCAAAAAACGGTTGTTTAACTAAAAGTAAGGCAGTTTTTTTAAAAGCTGTGTTAAAGTTATTTCCTCTAACATTTTTTTTTCTTAGCCGTTTATTTTTCAGGCGTTTCCTTGTTGATTCAATGACAGAAACACAAGGATTATAAACCAGAGGCCAGAAATGATGTGCAAACCGATACTGGTAAGAAACCATGTACATAAATTGAAAATAAACACGAACCGTAAAGTTCAGCCAATTCATGTCACCCCAAAAGTCAAACCAAATAAATAAATAATGCTAAAATAAAACTCTCATACCAGTTTCTGTGCATGCTTCAAAGTGCTGGGCTGCATGCAGAGTGTGACCCAAGTCGGTGAAAAATCAAAAGGTGTAACAATCAGCACTCTGTGCAAGGTCCTCGACGTCCCAAGGTGGGTTTATTTTAGCACAGGAAGGGCAGGGTTTCGATCCAGACGGGATGTGACTGAGGACAGAGCAGCAAACAGGCGGGCAAACACACACACACACACACACACACACACACACACACACACACACACACACACACACACACACACACACACACACACCAGACAGAAACACAGTCTGGTCTCTCTGCAAGGACTGGCCGGCCTACCCATTGGTATTCAGTGCCATCTCCCATCCTATTAGCCGGCTCCTGCAGCACGCCCTCTCGGTACACTCTCCCCCGAGGGATGACGAATCATGCACATGACAACACATGTCAGGAGAAAAACATTAGGAGAACCTTGCTGATTGAATAATAACTAACCCTCTAAACAAATAATAGATATTAGAATTCAGAGGTAATTCGAAAGCACTGATTCAAACGCCATTTGTACTAGATGCTGTAAATGATTCGGCTAAAAAGGAGCACTTATCTCCCCAGAACAATAATTAATTCACCACATTAAACAACAAACGGGTTTTATGTTGCATATTAGATTCTAGATGGGGATGAAATGCACCACTTTCTGTTCATCCTTTGCACCATTTTGCAAAAAAAATTAAATTAAAATTAAATTCTCTTTAGGATTTGTGAAGCTACGCTGTCATTGTTCAGGGTGATGACTAGATTTGCATTCTCTCCGAATCTTGGAAATCTGCACCGTTTGAGGGATTCAGGTGTGGACTTTTAAGATTTATTCACGGTCCTGAGCTGCTGAATTGGACTCTGAGTGAGAGGAACAGAGATCACGAGGCGTCATATATCACCAGAGGGTAAAATCTGCAGCTTTAATTTGATGAAGTACAAGTTGTTGGGTGAACGTTGAGCTCCAGGGGCAATGACGATCTGATCTACTGGGATTTAAACCAAAGCAACCAAGATCGAGGTTTATTCTTGGTGCTGGGTAGAAATGTTGGAAAAATCCCAAATAAAATGATTTCATTTCTTTCATCTCATTGGGAATGGAGAGCCATGCCCAATGTTGTCAGTCCAAAAATGTACGTTTGAATTCAAAATAATATATAAATGTCTCCCAAAAGAAGATATACACCACCACAAGTATTTTAATGTAGCTATTCAGGTTCCTTCTTACAAAACTTGACATTCAGTTTACTTAATTCAATTACAAAAAATCTATTCACAGCCTTGTGAAGAAAGGGGGGAATTTCACTCCAGTCAGGGGTGGTAATTGCTTGTCATAAGAATCAACCACTACAATAAGGAAAGGGACCAATTCAAAATCTTCAAAAAAAAAGAAAAAAAACCCTCAATTATACGTACGACATGAGCTTTTTCATATTCACCTGCACACTTCATCAGAAAGCAAAGAGGCGAGGAAGGTAGCCTCAGAATAAAGGTAAAGTTGAACCTTCACTTTGTTGTAATCCAGAGGATTACAGTACATCAAACTTTCATCCCCAGATGCCAAGACACACACTGTAAATTTTAAACCCTTCATTTCAAGACAGAAAACAGGACAGCATCATAAAACACACATACCTGTGTGAGTAGGCCAGAAAATTTGCTTTATTTCATCAAACTTGGACTCATATAAGTTATTTCTTTAAAACCTGCCACCTTGCATGACAAGAAAGATTTGACAGCAGCTGTAGTAGCAGTTATCCTAAATATGAACCCCTAAATATTGGAAAATCTAATGCTAAAGTCCACAAATCTCTGCTAAGTTGTGATCCATGTGTATTTATATTTGTCAAGCTGAAGTAAAATTATCAATCTGCATCTCAAGTCAGACTTTAGATCAGTTTTAGAACCTCTAGCCCACACCCCTACTGAAAGCCCATTAATAACTGAGTTGCTCTCGGTTTATCTTGATCTCCACTTCTTGTTGTCATCAAGAGAATATTTAAAGGGCTCTGCTACAGATTTATGATTCCATACATGTGAAAAATATCAACGCCAGACACAAAACTCACTACATTGCTTTTTGTTTACGACAAAAGTTTTCAAAAACGGCTGGTCTGCGTAATAATCAGGAGGCTCCTGAATGACACGGGGATTTTGAGAAATTCATAATTAGTTTCACGCAGGCGGATGCTTTATAAGAGTTTAATTCAGCAGGAAACAGCAATTGCATCTGATCATACTGTAACCAAACAAACTGAGCGCAAACTCTAATCCGACTCCCATGATCTCCCTGTCCTTCCCTCCCTCCGCCTCTTCTCTCTCCTTCCCTCTGAAATGTCAGGCAGAGAGCTCGTTTGCCATCATTAGAGGAGCGCCACCTTTAACCAGCCTCTCAGTCAGATGTCTCCCTATAAATTATTAATGCGTGGCCCAACCTGAGACGCGCATGGCGGCAAAGATTAGCGACTCACCCCCCGACACAGGGCATCAATTAAACTGGTTTCAATCAAAGCACCGCACTCAGTTTAAACACAGATTACTTCGTCACTGGTGCAGGACAGCAATGTGACGGGATCCCCCCCCCCCCCGCATCGCCGGTGCCTTGGCTGGCCTGTTTCACAAAGCGGCTCTCGAGGCCCGACGCAGTTAAATCCCGCAAATTCATTCTTCACTTTGATGCAGAACATTTTAATCCTCTAGAAAAAAGGGAGAGTTGCTCTTGTTGCAAAGAAATCCCGAGTATGAAATGATCTAGCGCCGCAAAATGGTTACAAATGCTTAATCTCTCTATTCCTAAGGGTCTGACGGGCTTTCACCGCATCACGATGCTCAAGCTGCTGAGGCCGCGCTGGCATGCGCACGCATTCACACTAACTTCAGTTCAAACGCAAATCCCATCTCACAGGGTGTATTGTTGTTTAATTTTTGCCTTCTTCTGTTGTTTTGGTGCCTGTTTAAGGTAAGCTGTCAGTAAACTGTCCATCCTGGTCTGCACAGGCTGGACAGTGGATGGACCTGGAAGTCCTATACAGGCCGGTAGAAATGATTAAGTCTATGTCACAAAAGCAGAATGCGACCACGCTTGTCTGAACCCATTTCCAGATGCACACGGAAAGTTAGAGGATTTACGAACTAGTAGTAGCAAACGTGTCCAGGAACAGTGCATTTCTCTGCATTTTCTGCATAAACCAAAATGTAGGGACCATTTATTTCAATACTTTGCCAACGATCAAATACATAAAAACACACACAGGCAGCAGACACTGACTTGATACAGTTTGATTTACCACTCAACCTCACTTCTGTAAAAATGTTTTACATGCAACAGCATAAAACCTGACGCAGACCGCTGCAATTGGTGAAGGGTGCGATTAAAAGAAATAGCTACTTAGAGCCTTTATGATTAATTCAAATTGATCAATGCCATTTTGTGTTTACATGGAAATTCCCTCACACAAAAAGACAGGATTATTAGTTCAAATTTATTAGTTTGGTTTGACAACTGCGTCAGCAAATAGACATGTAAAAGGGCTGCAAAATATAAGAAATAGTGCACCATTGCCAAATATTACAATTTCTATCACGAAGAATAAATCCCACATTTTAATGACGCTATTTCCATCATAATGTGCTCACTGGGGGAAGTTTAGACTTAGACTCAACTTTATTTATCCCTTGGGATTGCTCCTTCAGGGAAATTCTGGTTCCAGTAGCTTATATAGGAGTACAAAGGGCAGAATTAGAGCCTTTGAAGATAGAATACAACAGACAATAAAATACAATATAAAATATAAAAAGAGTTGTTTAGTTGAAGTTTAGTCACTTAAGCTCAAGTGTGGGCTTTTACTCGCATGCAGAATTTGCATGTTTGGCACTTTATCACATCCAACCAAATGTTGCCTCAAAGCAGTCCTTTGTGATCCTAAAATTGCACAAGCTGATACTGCGAGTTGGGTAACTAAAACAGAAAGGTCTGAATAAAGGCGTTATTTTCTAAAAATAAAATTGTAATTGATATAATCCACACAATTAGGACCCAACCCTGGTTGGGAGATGATAAATAAAGATGAGGAATTATGTTTTTAGAAAGCTGAATAACTGAGAACAAAAGGTCATATGTTATAATTTTCTCTACGATGAGACTCAGTGAAATATGTAAAATCTGCCAGG
Organism: Fundulus heteroclitus; assembly: GCF_011125445.2. Classification (NCBI taxonomy): domain Eukaryota; kingdom Metazoa; phylum Chordata; class Actinopteri; order Cyprinodontiformes; family Fundulidae; genus Fundulus; species Fundulus heteroclitus. The sequence continues at coordinate 13,871,976 of NC_046381.1, forward strand.
CAGCAGACATGCTGATCAGCCTTCAAGTAAGTCATGCATTTGTAGATTTTGAACAAAAAAAATAAACTTTTTAATAGAGAATCTTTATAACCGCTCAGAAATGGGAAAATGCAAATTTAGACAGATTAACGGGATGCAAAACTGGTCTCATTGTTAAATGAATAGTTAAGACAATAAAGTACCTTAGCTGTGGTGACGGTTTGTTAAAAAAAATAAGGCCTAAAATACCTTGGAGAACAACAGATGGCATATTCAAATAGTTAAGATATATAACTATATATAATAATAATATATAATATTGCACTTATCAGGACTGTGTTTGACATTTGCCATACTATGACCAACGTGAGAGATGAGCTCTCAGGATGGTTATAATATCAGTATAAAACTGACACCATAACCACAACCAAATTTAAAGCTTTTAACTTCATCTTTCCAGACTAAAATTAGCCCTGGCAGTTGTTGATTCTGTTTTGTTGATATTTACAGGTCCCATAAGAGCCATCGGATCCTGCCTGCTTTGCTTTATCCTGCTATAACCTCTTGAGCTGCCACACATCCACATGTTAACCTCATCAGTGTACCGTGTTAACTCAAAGCATGGATAGACCCTCCTAGATGCTTGCCTGTGTACGCTACTGTTGCAATTTCCATTTCAAATAATTTACTAAGTGGCAAGACTGAAGCTCTTTAATTAAACTTAACCACTGACGGGCAGCTGTTCCCCCAAATTCATTTCCAGCCTTTTGTTTAACAGCTGTAACATTCAAGGACAAAGCCCTTCATGCGGGCACGTACCACTTGTCAAATATTCCCACATTTTTAAAGAAAAATTGATTGCAAGAAAAGTGCATAAAATATGAGCAAACTGCTTTGATTTAAAGTCTAAGTTTTGCGACTCTTTTGGTGCTTCGAGTTTGATCCAGTTGGGGCGCAGCTGTGATGGATGATGCACAGGATTGCAGCTCTGCCTGAGTGGAGTCTGCATTACTTAAAAGACAGGGCATAAAAAAAAAGAAGAACCCATCATGTTGCAGTTAATTTACTGCAGCGCCGGTTACCTTCAGACGGTACTTTGACACGGGAGAGGAAGAAGAACCCAGAGTGAATGTGGCAGTCAAAGTGATTAAAACAACGGAGTGGAAACCTCTCCTGGATCAGCCCCGTCAGGATTGATGGTCCGCCTCTGGCACGGTCTCGCCTGGACTGGACCCGGTCCAGAGTCTGAGGATGAATCTCCTTCGTGTTAATTTCACTGCTGGAAAGGCCACCTCTCTCCCACACTGTACACCAGAGGGCCCAGGTGGATTTACGACACCGTGCAGAATCCCACTCTGTGGGGTCCAAATACAAACAACAGACTGTGTGTGTGTGAGATCTCTGCTGCTGCCATTTACAAGCGTGCATCTTAATCCCTATGACTTATTCCTTCACATGTTCTGCTCCTTCACAAACCGTGAGAAATAAAGCAAACGAACAGCATCCACAGCCTGTGGCGTTTGCTCGCTGACCGTTGAACAGACTGAGTCCTTAGCAAAAGGCCAGTGTCGGAGTTATGGACACATCAGCAGTGCAAGAGAGGGCAGGTTGTACTCAGGCAGGAGGAAATCTCAGGGGTAAAGTACTGTAGGGGGTTTAAAGCTTTCTGGGCCTGAACACAGACAGCCTCAACTCTGGGTCTTCAAGAAGAACCGGGTTTGGTGTGACCAACAGTGTACAAGATAGATAACTTTATTGTTCATCACCTTTCCTGAGATGGAGATTCGTCTTTGACATCTGGCAGCGGTTCATACATAAAAACACATAATTTAAAAAAAAGGCATAACCTTTATATGATAGCACCATAAATTGTTTCAAATTATGTGTGAATTGCTAGGTAATCTAACAAATGTAGTTATAAATAATCTCACGGCACCTTTAGGATCAATCATGTATTGTGATTACAATTATTAACAAAAAGGTACAATATGAGTATTCAGAAAGTTATCAAACGGTGTGCAACGTAGGGCTGGAAGTTTAACACACTGGGGAAAGTAAACATGTGTCCTACGTAATCGACGGAGCTCAAATGAACAAATGTCAGATGTCTGAGTGCAAGTGAACGCAGCACAGAGCGATCTACCTGTCCCACATCTGCTCACTCCTGTGTTTGGAAGCAGCGTTTAATGACGATGTTATATCAGTAAACGGGTCTGGATAGCATGAGTGATAAAGTCATAAAGTAACGTTTATGAGAGTAAACATGTTTACATCTCTCTCTCTCTGAGGAAGGCGCCACACGGATGGTCTTAGGCACAAAGATTTCATCAAATGCACTGCAAAAAGGGAACTAAAAATAAGTAAAACTTTCTTAAAATATGTATATTTTTCTTTGATTTGAGCAGCTAAATAAGACTATTTGCCAATGGAATGAGAATCTTTACCCCTAAAATAAGACAATTAGATATCCTGCACTTGAAATAAGATGGAGATGAATTGTTCTCATTTTAAGTGTAAAAATCTTACAAATAGTAAGAGTAGTAATTCTTACTAGTAGTTTAGTAATAGTAATAGCAAATAGTCTAATTTACCAGCTCAAATAAAAAAACATCCATGTATACAGTTTATTATCCAGCCATGTTTACAGTTTAATAGCAATAAGTTGGGGTTAGTTGTTCTTTAATGTCTGGGGATTACACAAAGAGACCGTTGTTTGCCGTTAGTAAAGCTAACTATGTTAATCATGCCAGATGTTATGTGGAGGCTGCTATCTGCAGCTGGTGATGCTAAATGCTCTAATCTCACAAACTGCTAATCAGATTCTAAAGAGGGTTAACACTTTAAACGCCACTATCGTTGCAGCTCTAGTTTTATTAGGTTGTTTGTTGGGATTTAAAACATTTTAACACCAACATAGTGGGTCAAAGACAAGCGCCGTGTTCTCACACGTCTACAGAGGAAGCGCACAGACAAAACCAGACAAGATGCATGACATCTCAAGATCTTTAGAAAAGCAATTAGTTTGCAACATAATTCAACTCGCGCAGACCTCCTCAAATCCCCTGAAAGCTCATTTAATGAATTTCCACATTTACGAGTGAGTGCAACCAGCGAAATGCAAAGACCTCTACCCCGAGTAAGGCCGGCTGGTGTCATGCGCTTCTTCGACCCACGGAGCCCTTCAAAGAGCACACTCAGCAGCCCTACTCACAGCGTGGTCTCCGGCTGAGGGGCACAGCGTGGCCCGACATGACTGACACCCAGAGGAAGGAGAGTGGGCACCGTGTCAGGCCTCATCTCGCTCGGCGGTGGACAGAGATGGCAGGGGGGGGGGGGGAAGCAGCGCACGCCTCTACGCACACAGATGAATATCCCTGAGTCATCATCAGGGGATTTCAGAGCGGAAACTTGACGACCCTGAGTGCAAACTCTCCGTGCGGGGACATCAGCGCTTTGCAGCAGCAAGTTTGGGCTCGCCGTTACATCAGAGTCCCTTTCAATGGTGGGGAATGGATCACAAGGCAAACAAAAGGGGACAAGGGCACGTCGTTCAGCATGAAGTCTAATCAGACAGTCATTAAAAAGTCGTCAGAGTAAAGACTGATGCGGCGTCCTCTGTGTGCTCATCAGACCAGCTCCTTGCTTGCCGACTGCTGCAGGCCTGATTGTTCAAAATAAATAATTTTTTAAGAAAGACGTGAACTTCTTGTTTCGTGGCTTACTATTGGGCTGCTCTGGTTTGGTTCTCAGGCTCAAGACTGGTGTGCATGGAAACTTTAAAGGTAGTTTGCAAAGGATGGAATGTTCTTTTTTCTTTAAAATCAACTACAAAGAGAAGGGAAAACCCAAAGCATGCACAAAGCAATCACTGAAAGAGATAAAAATCCCTCAGAAAACAGCCACAAGTAAAAGAAAATGTTTATTCAGAAGCTCCAAAATAATGATAAAAAGAAATATCTCAACAAACAGCTCAACAAATTAAATATCATTCAAACCTAAGTATTAAAAGAAAAAAAACAAACCAATTTCATAATTGATAGAGTCGTTACACACAGAGATATATATTTAAAGCATTTATTCATTTATGGTAATTTTGATTATTATAGCTTACGGCTAACAAAAAATAAATAAAATTCAGTTTCTCACCAATTTAGAATATAATATGAAACCAATAAAAAATGTTTTAAACTCAAAAATGTGATGTTATGGCCTAGACAGTCACAGGAAAGATTCCTGACTAAGCATTTGTCCAATACAGTACATCTAAGTATATTCATGGAAAGTTGAGTGGAACAGACAACAGGAACATCCACAACCTTGAGTGGACGGTGAACCAAATCGGATTTAAGCGAGGCTGGATGCGCCATGCACAGACAGACATGTTCAAGACATGGTCAAAACGGTCATCTTTGTGTGAAGACAGAATCTGGGCTAAAGAGAATAAGGACAGGCTGAGTCATCCAAAGGTCCTATTTTCAGGGGAAAGTTTATTTTGCACCATCTGGTAAAGCTTCCCTTTTATATTTCCAGAGATCTTTAGTCACAAATCACCCCTTACTCTTATCTCAACCCACTCCACTCTGTCTGAGCTCTCCTTCACCTCTCTTGCCTGTTGCTTTGGTTGGTCGAGCCCACGTAGTTAAACTTACAGACCTGAAATACTCCAACATTTTTACTCATAAACATAACAAAAATCATACAGATAAAAAAAAATACCATGTCCAAAGTGTCATAAGGACCTAAATCTGTTTCTAACTGACAAGTGAAATTAAAAACATAGACACAAAAATCTCTGGTAAAGCATCCATAAAGTGCATTTAAAATTTTAAACACACGCTGTGTGACGTCCAGCTATGTTCTCTTTGCTGTTCTCATTTTGCCAAACTCTAGAAAATGTAAATAAATATACAGGAGTAATTTAGAAGAACGCTAATCACATCAAGATAATTACATTAATTACAGCAGAACCTGGTAATGCCTAAAATAATCAGATGGACCGGTTACTGGTATGAAGACATGCTGGGTTATTACCAGAGTTGGACTTAAAACTGGTTCCTATGGCGTTCTTAGAGCTTACAGTTTTTATAAAGGTGTCAGAAAAAGAGCTGGAGTTCCCAGAGTTTTTGTGGCTGCATGTAGGCAGAGTTTTTACCCTCTCCCATCATTTGTGACCCACTGCCGGTCAGCTGGATGAAACGATGTTATTAGGATTTCTCATATGGAAATATTTCTATGCAAATTTGATTTCAAACCAAGACAAATAGAGTAAAATAATATGTTTTTAAAACATGAGTCCATTTATGAAGGGGGAAAAGCCCTCTCTGAAAACATAAATCCCCCCCAAAAACCTTACAAGTCTTTGTAAGAACGTGCAAAGAGTCCTCCCTTTCTATTGAGACGGACTTGCTGGTGTTCTTTAGATTTAGATGGAGGGGCAAGTGATATTGATTTTAAGGACACAAATTAATGGTCAGACATCCTTCTTCTGGCTTTTCTGTTAAAGAGCAAAGTTTGACCAGAAGCAATAAAGCAGCTCCAGTCCATGACACTCCCACCATGTTTGACTGCAGGCATAATCTTCAATTTCTGAAATGCTGAGTCAGCTTTACACCAGACGCAACCAGGCACACACCTTCCCAAACGTCCCTCTTGTGTCTCCTCAGTAAGAAGAGTATTTTCTCAGAAGCTTTGAGGATCATCACATGTTTATTCTTCACTGGGACAAATCAGGTCTTCAGTACTTTAGATGATCCCCTGGTTAAGTTTAATATCCACTCTTTAAATCATTTAGCTTATTGGTGCCCGGTCGCTCTGGCGTTTGCTGACTACTGCTCAGTGTTTTCTTAATTTGTGGACAACAACTGTGTAACCCTGATAAACAGTCAGTGTCTCTGTTTCTTATCCGTTCTTGAATTTCTTTAAATCCGGGGGGTGATGTGTTGCTTTTTGAGATCTATAAGCCTACGTCATGATGCCAGACGGATTCTATTTACGTCATTTCTGGACAAGCCAAGCAGGAATCAGGCCATATTGGGGAACGTGGCACTGAACCAAGGGGTTGATCACAGTTAATTTATAATTTATAAAAGGCCAATAACTAGGTTGGTTAGAATATGTTTTTTTTTTTTGCTTCAATTATGAAATCTACAAGTCATGTTCACAGGTTTGTATAAAGTACTGCTTTAAAACTGCCATTGAAAGATGGCCAGAAAGTTTTTTTTTTGTTTTTATAAAAGCCATTAGATAATTTGGTTTATATTTGTTTTAAATCCTTATGTTTTTCTTTTTAATCAATGCAATTAAAATTACTAACAATATTCGACCTCTCGCCAAATGCTTAAAGAATGCTTTTAATGAACTCATTAACCGAGATGCTGAAAGTCACAAAATTAAAAAAGGTTGTTTTTTTTCCTCCTTTATCTGAAACCATTCCACAATTCACCAGAAACAAGCTTAAAAACCTTCACAACTTTCTGCAGTTTTCGTTCCTCTATCCTCCACTCTAGCTAATTATTTCATACCCCTCAGCCTATTCAAATATTTAACTTGTCTCACGGCTAGCTTCAATTAATAAAGACAATATTATCAGCATTCCTGCTGCTCTAATCCCAGACATCCAATCTCCAATCACTCCCCACTGTGGGGTTTTTTGCTCGGCCCTAATCTGGCGTTTTGGACCCGGCCGAGCCTCGCCTTGTCGGGAGCTCCGGCACCTTACGCCGTCGGATTTAAACATGTTTCCATCTATATGTTAATACAACCACAGGTGACGAGCCAATTTATGGTTTGATACGAGTTTAGCCGAGCATGAAATTGGGGAGCACAAACAAAAATAAGGACGGGAAGCCAGCAGGGGCAGCATGTTGGCATTATCCAAAATTGAAAGCATGCGCGGGACAGACTGGGCTGCAAGGGAGGCCTCTCTTTTGGACATACTGAACACACGTTGGATGAAGCTGAGGACAGTGTGAGTGAGCTCATGGTGCTCAACGCCGAAGGAAGGCAATCAACAGGCCGCCCGTCTGGAGCTGAGATGATGAGCGAGCAGGATAATCAAAAAGGAGCTGCACGCAGGCAGAGAGGGGCAGTGGGTGGTGGTGCGCCAGCAGGAGAGCGTCCGCACTGATGCTCTGCCAGGAAGTTTGTGTCTGGGCCAGTGATCTGGTATAGGAAGTGCTGAGTCAGGAAACCTGGCCAAGTGCTGGCACCGCTTTCCACACGCCACAATGCTTCACACAACACCGCCCTGCTGGAGTCATAACACACCGTTCCCAGGCCAGCGCTCCACACGCATGGGCAAACGACCGCCTGCACAACCCTCCCTGCCATGGCAAACACAACGGAAAGGACGGCAGAGACCCGTTGGGAGGAACGTTTCCAAAAGCGCACAGTGCCCTTGCAGAAGTGTTTGTCGCCCTTGAACTTTTTTCTTCGTTTTGTTACGCCACAACAACAAACAAAAATAGTGCATGATTGTGAAATAGAAGGAAAAATCTGAAAAGTGTGGCTTGTGTTTGTGTGTGGGGCTTCCATGTTTTCTGCGTCGTCCTACGTCGCTTGTGTCAAACTGAAAACAGGATTTGTAACGGCTTTCTAGGAATAATTGCCGTTCTTCTTGCTGCTCAGTCATAAACGCCATATTTATAAAGTTTACACCCAGTAGGTGTGCTATCAACTGCAAACAAGACTTCTTAGGGCTGTCTCCCTGCCTTTTGAGTTTGCTACTAAGTGATGTCTAGTCTCCCACCTGAGCTGGGATCTCTGCAGCTCCTCCAGAGTTAACAATGGACTCCTGGCTGCTCTTCTGGTAAATACTCACCTTGACCTGCCTGTCAGTGTAGGTGCATTAAAGGCCCTCTTTGGGTAAGTACACTGTTTATTAAAACATTTTATTGAGTATTTACTGAGCGTTGTGTTTCCGGGACGAACCTGGCCGGGAATTGCTTACCGTTTACCTTGCTATTTGGCGATTTTATGTTGCATTATCTTGAAAGCGGACGTGTCTTACTTTGCCAAAGTGTCTCTTTTCTTGTCTGAGAAATGGACGTCAAATTGCTGCGCCGGCTAAGATAGACCGGGGGTCTTTCTTAGTCGGAGCCAACGGATCGGAAACTTTGGTGCATCTTGGCCTTTTGTAGGTTTTCAGTTGCCAGACTCTTACCATTTTTCAGATGATTGGGTTCAACATTGTTCCGTTGTTTTATAACCTAACACCTCTTTAAACTTTTCCACAACTTAAAAGATGCCGTTCGTAGAAGACGGTGTTGTAACAGAAGTTATTTACAGTTACCAAGGTTTACAGTGGCTGAATATAAATGCAAACCGCACTTTTCAGATTTTTATTTCTAAAAAATAATTTTAAATCCCGACATCTTTTTCCTTCCACCTCACAATCCTGAACAATAGTGTCAGTCTATAACATGAGGCCCTAAAGAAATACTTTAAAGATTGTGGCTGTAATGTGAATAGTGAATAATGAGCTCAATGAAAAAAAGGCGTGCTAAAAAAAAAAAAAAAAGGACACTTTTTCTATTTAAATCACACACAAGGCAAAGATGAGCCAATAAAGATGGTTAGAAGACAGGATGTGGACAGAGTGATTCGGTAATATATTTATCATCTTTCATGGCTTGAAACTAAGACCAGAGCAATCTCTCAAGTCCATCCATATATGTGTGTCTGTGTGTAGGTCTGGAGGCAGCTGATATATTTGCTGAGAAGGTCAGAGAGGACGGGGAAGATGGAAAAAAATGGGAAGGAGAGCATCAGCTTTCTAAAGCAACAACCAGTGAGCAGAAGGCAGATTGATGGTGTCGGATTAAAAATGGGCACCGTTTTGGGAGATTTATATCCTGAGCAGCTATTTAAAATACATAACTTGGAGTTCTGTCATTGACATGCAAAGGTGGTGAAATTTTTTTTTTATTACTACAAATGTTTCTTTAAAAAGGGAAGATTTGAAGGAAGGAAAGAAGAGAAACAAAGAAATAGAGAAAGATTCTTCCATATCATTTCCAGCCTACTTCTATTTTCTTACTGTATTCATTTTCTCTTTAAAATGGTAATATATATTGCATTATTTTGGTAGTTTCAAATTACTAATTTATGGTAGAGTTCAATATTAATAAAATGTCATTTCAGGCCAGTTGACTAACCATGACCATAATAACTCCACACCATCTCCTGCTGGTAGAAACCAAACCAGATTTCCATACTGTAGACAGCAAATCAATAATCTTCATAACTTTGCAGATGAATATGCTATGCATGAACTATATGGTGCTACTCTGCTATATCCAGTCTGTCACAAGCCAGTTTACAGAGTCTGTTTCACCTAAAATGTGGCACAGCCTTTACAGTAAGATGGAAGTCACAAGATGCATTTCCCCCTTTTAATTTAAGGCAAGGCAAGTTTATTCACATAGGCACTTTTCAGTGACAAGGCGATTGAAAGTGCACAACTTAAACATTCTCGTTTGAATATATTTTACCCTGCCTTCAAAATGTACAGGACAAATGAAAATGCTAAGAGCTTCTTGTTTGTCTTTTAACTTACAAAAAAATGTTTTAATCCAAGCGTACGATTCCTGATCTGGAGGTGGGCTTGAGAGGCTAATCGCCCCTTGTTACATCCTGTATACTACAAAATGCAGGACACACGATGCAGCTGAAACTCGGCCCAATCCAATAAAATTCTCGCACGACTGAAGAATCGGCCCAAAAAGGGTAAAAAATAATAATAATAAAAAAAAAAAAAATTGTACAGTGTATGCCTGGCTTTATTTAGCATTTATTTACCTTGTGCTTGTCGGACAGTAAAAGAAGGAAAAGACTGAAGTTTCAATGCTCACTGTTAAATATGAGGCTCACTAGAACGAAATGCGCTGCCTTGGCAATTGTACGAGTTGCTCCTCCGTAGTTTGACTCCATGTCAGACGAACGATCAACACTTTGGTGAAGTCCACACTGATGCGGGCTTCACTGAAGTGTATTACCCACAATTCAACTCTGCATGTCACATTTTGAGCAACAAGGTGAAAATATTTGATCTAAAAAGATCTAAAATCATACTGCCACCTTAAATAAATGACTAATCACCTATTTTCATTTCTTATAACAAATATGTTAGAAATTTCCTTAAACAATAGCAGCTGGTTTCATTCTTTTCTAACTACTTTGTAAAATTTGTTTGATATTTGCTCTTTAAAATGTCAAAGCACCAAGTAATGTTTTGCACATCTATTTAATAATTTATCTGAAAGTGTGTTTCTGAACAAGTAAGCAACCAGTTATGCATGCTGTCTGCTATGTAAACAATTTTGACCTCACAGCAGCTGTTGATGAAGTTGTAAAAAAAATACAATAAATAAATAGTTATGAAAATATCAAATGTCTTGAAGCCAAAGAAGCAGTACAGCAAATGTCTATATCTGCCATAAAAATGTGTCAGTCAAATGTAGATCTAGAAATAATTTTCATTATCAGTTAATTGGCAGTCATCCACATCTAGACCACCACAAGAAGCAAGAGAGGATCCACAATAGATGGATTTCAGGATTATTTAAAATTGGATTTCCCACTAACATGCAAATGTGCAGGCATCTTTCAGTGTTTTATCAGACATGCTGTAGACCAAAGATCCAGCATCATCTTCTGGCTTGAACAAAGCAGGTCTGTGATTCATCGCTGAATATCACTTTAATCCAATCATCCATAATCCATTGCTTAGTCTACATTACTTTTTTCTCTTTTATTATTAACCACTGTTTTTTCCAAAGCTGAAATCCATACAAATATGAATTCTTTCATTAAATTATTTGTTCCTCATTTTCTTGTGGCGCACTCTCTATTTTAATGCATTTAGATACAGTTGGACATCATCTTGTATGTTTAACCTGTGCAGACGTCCCATTTTGTTTCAACCCCTTTTTAACTTAGCTGACAGGGCACTATCTGTTTTTGTGTCACAATAAGTGTGAACTTTACTTGTCTTGTAAATGTTTTAATGCTTTCCATCAACCATGAAATAAACCATACAACAATAAAGAAACTCTACCCACCCAGTCTCTAGCCACTGAAACAGTGGAGGTAACAACCTTTCTAATCGTTTTGTTGCCGTTGTTGCATCACTTTCAATTTTGAAAAGAGAATTTTTTTTTTTGAACCATAGGAGGATTAAATTCAGGAATATTAGAAGAACAAAAGATGAAATGGAAATAAAAATGGGATAATTACAGTATGGACAGAAGTCATTAATTTGGTCTTTTACCAACAGCACAATTATTGAAAAAGTGATGTTGCACTAATGTGTTTCATATCTATCAATGTATCATTCACACTTCTAGATACAAACCTCCCCAGTGTTCACCATCTGCTGGACTCTTATTTTGAACGGTAGCATAAAAAAGCGGTAGTGATAAAAAAGGAAAACATGTGTTGCTATTGCTTAATATTTCCATGGCAATTTAATTACGATTAACAACCATTTTCAGACACTTTTCCTTCCTTCTTTCCTGCATCACAATCTCTTTTTCTGAGAATCAGCATCAAGGCCACGAAAAAAACAAACAAAAAAACAACAACATAGAGGTGTGTGAATATCTAACCAACATGCAGAATTTGCATGGGTTTCATCTGAAATATAAACATCCTGCCGAGTAATGTATCCCAGCGGTTCTTTGCAATCCTGTAAATACAGAGATTGCGACGAGGACTGCGATTCCTTAGATTGTGCAACTCCAAAGGGGTTCTTTTTGTGTTTGAAATGCCTGTGCAGGTTGCCTGGATGTTAGAAAACTTCTCCACCTCATAAATAACAAAGAAACAAAGTAAAAAGACCTCAACGCACATCCGTTGGAAAATATTATCCCAAGACCCACAAAATCCCACTAGAATATGCCTATTTTTTTTTTTCCTTTATTCTCCCTTGCAGCACTCACTACGTATTCATTACACCACCAAAAAAAACCAAAACTTCAGTTTGAACTTTTTAGATGCTCCTTTTCTTAATGTCAATGTCAGTTTATTTATACAGCACAAAAAACAACGACTGTTGTTAAAAGAGCAACGGGAACAAAAATAATTAAACAGGTTAAAAACTAAATACAAAAGTACATCCTGCACTATCATCATAGAAGAATCTCAAACTCTGCTAGAAGCAAACGGCGTAGAGTAAAGACGGGACTTAAGCAAAGATTTAAAAAAAAAGGTCACAAACAGGGGCCCCAAAAAAAGAAAACCTTATTTATATTATAAGCTTTTGGGATGATTTGGATTTTTTTTGTCATGGGACCCAAACATCCCTGGTGGCACGGCTGGTCACACAAAGAAAGAAATCCCAAGATAGAAATTCCTAAAAAAAAAAAATGCTCAGTGGTTCTGACAAAAGCTCAGCTATGTAACGACAGCGACGTTTTGAGAGAAAACACGTCTTTATCTTAGAATAAAAAACCACATCCACCACTTTAAAAACAAGTGGTTAATCAAATGATGGAACACGAACAAAAAGGACCCTTACATAAGCGCAGGGTGCCTCGGTGTGTTTGACCTTGCTGTCTGCGCAGCGCCGTGCTGCTGCTAACCTCTGGAGCATAAATCAGCAGCACCTTGACAGGAGAAACCGACCAACCCCCCCCCCCCCCCGCCCCCCACCCAGAACACAAGCTTGCCTGCTGGAGTTTGTTGCCAGGTCTCGGGAATGGTTTAACAAAAAAGTGCCGTAGGTGTCATCGCTAGGCGCTCGGAGACAAGAGAAGTCCAGACTTGACAGGAAGGCCATGGAGACGCAGTTAAAAGCCTAATCACAGAGACAGCCGATACCCTACACAAGACGCAGTCATCCTTAAAAGAAAGAACATCCTGTTGAAATTCTAGGATTTCATGCATTTTATACATACATTCAAGTTTAGGGGTGTGCCGGGTTTACATTTTGCTGTTTCTGACACTTGAGGTCATCTAAAAAGATCCGAAACTGTTAAATCAAGGGTAAGCACAGTGATGAAAATAAACCTACTTCTAGTAGTTGGAGAAATTAAGTCACAAACTTTTGTAGGACTTTAAGGAATGTATGGCCACGTGTGTTTTTTTTAACCTTGAGGAATTTGCACATATTTAATTTTTTTCCCGACATTACTTTGTGTTTTTTTTTTTTTTTTTTGCGATAATTTCATGTCTGTGGTTTGTATTGTTGTTTTGCTATAATATCATTATTCTATTTGAGTTCTTTCCATCTGTTGTCCTCAACTCCAATTTTTTTTGGTTAGAAAGCCTCCATTCCCCCCCCATGTAACTCAACCAGTAGTTCTGTAACATGCGGCTAATGAGAAAAGGGGAAGTTGCATGAAACCGACCCCCAGCTTCAGGTACGCAAAGTGTTCGGACCATTTATCTGGGACTAAAAGCGGTTAAAGTACCCCTTCTGAAAGGCAGCGAGGGATAGCGTTCGCCGTACTCACGCTGACGACGGCGCTGCAGTTTCTCTCTCATGTCCTTCCAACAGAAACAGGGAAGGAAAAACAGAGCAATAACCAAACTCCCCGCTCCTCTTTGCTCCCGGCAGAAGCCACCCAGCGAGCACCAGGACTAAACCCCGCTGACCTGACCCAGATATTAACCCAAGCCTCCAGATGTGAGCGCGCGCTGGGATTACTCCACCGCTGCATCCAGCTCCACATGCTTTCCTAACGAGGCGTCCTGAAATGACCCCGGAGCCAGAGCGGCTCGTCGGCTTCGCTACCGGACTCTGTAGCAGCCACGCTCCTTCCTGTGGGCTCAGGTATAATAATGGTATTTATAGCATTTGTTCACCGTTCTTTTGAGACAGAGATTTTACCCATGCAGCTTGATACATATAGCTATCTATATGGAAGTCGTTTTCAATCCTTTCAGCCAGCTGTGTGGCAGGGCGCAGCAACATGTCGGGGAAGGGGCGTTGCTGCGATACTCTATAAATCGAAAAAGCTGAAGAAAATGCCGGGTCACTCCAGCACCTTCTCTGCATTCCCATTAGGATTTTAAACCTGTGAGAAACGCACAACGGATTTGCCAAGAATTTTAGCTGCTTTGAAACTCGAAACTTTAGTGCAACCGGCCCCATGCCTGGTTATAAAAAAATGCTCGTCTATGAAAGCAGGAGCTTTAGAGGGAGTAAAAATGAATCATGCATGTGTCTAAACAAAAAAAAAAACAAAAAAAAAATTAAGCAGGAGATGTAACATACTGTGAACATATTGAGGAATTTCTGTTTTGACCTTTTTCATATACAGGTGCACCTCAACAAATCTAAAGGTCATCGAAAAAGTCATTTTACATCACTAATTAAGTTCAAAAGGTGCACCAAAAAGCCTCCTTTTACGTCAAGTTAGCGCCACGTAAAGGTGCATCTCAATAGAAAGGAAATTTATTCAAAGAGTTCAAAAATCGAAATATAGATTCATTACACAAAGCAACATATTTCAGGTATTTTTATTTTATTTTATTTTGATTAAAGCTTACAGCTAATAAAAATCCAAATTTCCTCTCATAGAAAACTAAAAAACAATCACAGAATGATGAAACAGGCCTCGTTGTAAAGAAATCTGGGACCGGTCCCTTTCCTTCTCAGCCCAGGTAAGCTGCTTCTGACGTCGTCTCTGGTTCTGAGGGGCTAAACCCACTGAATGAAGCTACCGACTCCAGCCGCAGCTCACACCAAAGCTGGACGAGAATTCAATAACAATATACAGTATATCGATGATAGAAAAAAAAGGGTCAATAAAAAGTTCGATAGAAGTTTTCCTGCCTTTTGCATTCTAACCATGTAGGTTTAATATTAGTCATTGCATCCTCCCAACCAATCACAAACGCAGATCCAGGAAGCCCCGCTCCCTTCAAAAAGTTCAAAGCCTGTGTTTTTTTTTTTCCTTTTTTAAAAACTTGCAGCTATGGTAAAAAGTTGAGTTTGAATTCAGTGTTTGTGTTCTGTATCTAAAAATAGGTCGCCGAGCAACAGCATCAAACGGCCAGGGCTGCACTTAACGTATGTTATGAATTTATTGATAATATCAATACCTATCAATATGATTTCTATTTTATCAATATGCTTTTTTTTCTATATCGTCCAACCTTAGCTCACACCTCCTTATATCTCCCTCCAACTCTTGAATGGGATTTGCTCCAAAATCATCTCAAAAGGCACCAGCTATCCACACTGTGCATCTTTTTTTTTTTTTCCTGCCAAACTCTTTTTTTCTTCCACTAAACTTTCCGTCACTTAAAACAGCCAGCGGATGAAATAAATGCTTTGAATATATCACTCTGGGTGTTATGAACTCAAACGCGTATAACATCTGGAGTTGGACTGATGGAATGAACAAACTGTTTTGACGCCGATCTAATTTTCCCTAGATGCACCTGTGAGTACCAGCAAGGTTGACTTCTGAACACCTGGGAGGAGGATGACATCTCCTTCCTCTGCTCAGCTGATTCTCCATAAATGCATGCCTCTTCCTGACAACCTTACAGCACAAGTGCTGCTGAGGAGAGAAATAAATCTGCCACCTTTACTTTCACCCGTCCTCTGAACATGTGCACCGGTCACGACCCCCCCGGGGGCTTTGTTGCAGAAGCGCCCTGAGGATGAAGGAATTTAACTCCTTCTGTGCAGCTGATGTAGCTCTTTGTAGCAGCAGCTGCAGCAGCATTCTTTTGGGGAGGGGGGGCTGCCAACTCCAGCTCGTGTGCACAAGTTGCAAACTTCTCTGCAAACGCCCACAACCAGCAACAAAACCCACGGATGACAACAACCGGGAGGGGAGTGACGGCGATGAAGTGCGTTAAGTTCAACCGGCCAAGCTCGGTGCCTCAACTTGCAAACAGATGAAGAAAAGGGAGCGAAAACAAACACACACACACACACAGACACACACACGCAAAAAAAAAAAAAAAAAAAAAAATGCAGCCCGCAAGCCTACCATTTTGATCCAGCGCTTCGAAGCTCCAAGGAGTCCCAGAACAACTCCTCTCGCTGCGGTTCCCCCCTCGCCATGAAAACGATCCTTGGGATTGTCACATTTCTGCAGCTTTTATTTTATTTATTTATTTATTTATTTATTTTCTCTCGCCTTCACCTCTGTCTCTTTCCCCCCCTGTAGCTGTGGCGTTCAGACAGGCAAAAATGCAGAGCCTGCTTTTGCAGAAGGAATTGGTGATTGGAGCTCTGGGATCATATGGGTTTTTGTAAGACGCTTTTAAAGGGACACGGTGCTGTTTTTAAACGGAGAGAGAGGAGAGAGGGAGGGAGGGAGGGAGTTCATGTTCAGGCGCATTTTTCTCCCACTGTCCGGTGAATGTTTATGAGGCGGAACTGCGAAGGTCGCGCAGCGGCCGGCCATATGGCGCAAAATTAACCGCGCGCTCTCCGAGCGTTTGTGCGCTCCTGCCTGGAACGGTGTGACGTCAGGCGGCGGGCAGACACGTGCGAAGGTCAGAGAGTTCACCCAATTCCCACATGGCAGCAGTCACTGGAAGTGCAAGCCACTGTTACCGCAGCCGCTTCGCTCTGTACGGAGGTGGTGCGTCTCAGTAGAAAATGTAATTTATTTAAAAAAATAACAAAGGTTCAACTCATATTTATATTTACACACACGTTAAGTCATATCATTGAGGTGTTTCTATTTAATTTGAACTTGAAGGTTATGGTTTACAGCTAGCTTGTCAAGACTTGATACAATCTACTGGGTTTCCTTAGATAGGCCATTTTTTGACCAATCTACATAATCCCATCCAATCTGTATAATCTGATTGAATTTTGACTTTGGAAAGTGCCTTGAGATTACATGTTTCATGAATTGGCACTATATAAATAACATTTAATTGAATTGAAAAAAGTAAAATTCAGTCTCACGGAAATAATTTTATGTAAAAGTGATTGAAGAGGACTGTTATATTATCTGCTTGTTACAGTTTAGACCAGGGATCGCCAACCTTATTAAAGCAGAGCTACTTCCTGTAGCATATGAAGGGCTACCTGTACTGACCCTTGAACTCAAAGAGTCAGAGCTCACCTTAACTGCATGTAATATAAATCTGTTTTCGATGCTTTTAAATCATTGTAAATACATGTATCATTAAAAAGGAAGAGCAACTACACAAAATAGCATTTTAAATTAAGCTCATTTGAGAGTTTTGCTATTTTTTGAACAGGCTTGAGGGCACCATGTTGGTGACCCCTGGCTTAGACTATTTTGGTGAAGACTGCTGAGTTGAACATTTCTATAGCAGACATCCATTATGAGAAGGTAAGCCATAAAAGACCATTATTAAAGAAGCAAAGCTCATTAAAGAGTCGAGTTGGTGCTTCAAAGCCTGACAATACAGAAATGTTATGGCTAACACCTTAAAATCTAGTGACCGGACAATCATTAACATCCTCCAAAAGAAGGGTAAGTCACCAAAGATCATCATCAAATAAGTTGTTTTTTCATATTAATGGAACATTGGGTGGAAGGAAGCAGTTTAATGCAGTTTTATGACTTTCACAACCATAGGAAAGACAGCTTACCTGACTTGGAGTTTAGCACTTTTTATTTTTTAGAAATTGTTTAGCAGTTAGTTTGAAGTCTTGTTTGTTTAACTTTGATATTTTTTGCCTTGAGTTGGTTTCTTCATTTGACCTCTTTTAAAAGGGTCCTATAATTATTGTTTGGAATTTCGTTACTTTGGGGAAATAAAACTTATTTTCTTGAAAATGAACACTGTGTCCTCATGCTTGTCCGGCTCGGTCCCTCACAATCTTAACTGGGGTATTATTTTCCAAGGATGGTAAAGCTGATGAATAGTAGTTATTACGTGCTTAACGAGTCACCAGAGCTCACTTCTTGGTCATTTGTAATTCATTTAGCGAATCACTAGATGGAAGTAAATCCTCCACACTGGGGCTTTAAACATGCCTCTGAATTAACGTCATACAATTTAGTTTTAAAAGCTGCCAAAAGTTTCAGCCATGGTACTTTAGAGAAATATAAAGGTTGTTCACTCATTTCTTACCATTTCTGTGCAACTGAATCTGACTAATCTGCTCCTCTTTGCACCCAGGCCACAAAGCCCCCGCCCCCCCTGCAAACCTGCCCCCTGCAGATCAAACTGAGGCATTGCAGGTTGGCCTTTGTGGACTGCAGCTCTCCAAGAGAAAAGCTGAAAACCTCTGAAGTCATCCAAATGCGTGTCAATGCATACACTTATGTAGGAATTAATCTGACTACATAACATTATAAAGGGGAAAATGTTATTTTATATGAAGTCTGAGGTCATTCTAACATCTGAAGTACGATTAAAATGTGTTGGGTTTTCTTTTAAGTGCACAAATGAAGAAACATCGAAGATGAAAGAGTGGTGGTATTTAATAAAAGTAAACATTTTTTTTTAGTAATGTCATTTAAAAAAAAAAAAATCGGAGATAATACATTTTAAGTACAGTTTCTACATTCACCTGTCCTTTCAGAAACAACTATTCTTGACATGGAGTTAGAAATAAAAGACACCCCCCTTTTCCTGCTCAAACACATTGAAAGTGTGACATTTAAACAGTATAACAGTTACACCATTCAGCGTACAAGAAGCAAATGTTAAAGAATAGATAAATATATACAATAATGTCAATTACTTCCGACGCCTTTCTCTCGTAGCAAACGCAACGTTTCATCAGGGTGGCTGCAGATGTTCAACCGGCTGCTGTCGGGCACTTAAAGGAAGATCTTTTCACATTTAGTACTTTAAAGTCCATCCCTTCATCTCCCATAAGGAAACCGGTGTAAAAAAAAACACGAGGAACCCTTCCTGTTGGCGCTCCAGCTGCTGACCTGCGCGTCTCTCCCGCCCTCAGCTGTAGCGACTGCTGCGGCTCCTGTGTCTGGAAGAACTGCGGCTGGACGAGCGGGACGACCTGAAGCAGACGGATTACAGGGGAAGAGCTCAGCTTGTAGTTGTCAAAGAGAGAGGAAGGCCTTCGTTTAACCTGGAAGCATGTGGTGGGAAATATTTTGTGCAAAATACGAGCAGAGAATCAAGGGGGGGGGCCTCCTTACCGCGATCGGTGCTCAGAGCTCCTGTAGCTCTCACTTCGCCTGCGGCCTCGTCTCCTGCTCACGCTCCGACTGGAATAGCTGTCATAGGAGTCAGACCTGCATCAAAACAAAAAGCCAGATAAGGGAAGAGAGTTTAGAGCAGTGGAAGACATGAATATGCTTTGATCTCAGTCCTTCCATTGCAGCTCCAGCTGTGTGTCTAGTGTTTGCCCGGCTGGAAGCTGAAGCTGTCTTCTGCAGCCTCTAACAGGTTTTCTTCCTGTATTTAGCTCCATCCTATCCACTCTGACCAGCTTTCCTGGCCCTCCTCAACCACACCCCACACCCTGATACTGCCAACACCATGGCACCACAACCTTACTTCTTATGGCTCTTTTTAAAAAAAATCACTTTCAATTGCCACAATTAAAACTGTTTTCCTGTCAATAGATCCTCCCACCTGAGCTGTGGATCTCTGAAGCTCCTCCAGAGGAGCCGTGGGCCACTTTGCATTATTTGCAAAGCAGAAATTAAAAACAATGCATCAATTTCTTACAATGTGTTGCATCACATAAAATCCCAATAAACAATAGAACTTTGTGGTTTTAAAATGGGCAACGACTTAAGGCGCAGGAATGCGCGGGTTGGAGCTGGAAGAAACTCAGACCCAGAGCAGACATGAAGTTCTCAGATTCTGCTGGAGCCATAACCTGACTTAAGCCAGACGCATCTCGCTCCGCCTAGCTCCACTCATCCATCTGGGACCTCTCCATAGGAATTGGCTTTATTGAAGGCTCGGCCTTACATATGCTTGCATATGATTGAATAAGCCACTTGTCTGTCATCTTTATTGACGTGCTATTTCAACCACTCACACCGAAGCTAACCCGTGACGCTGTGAGAGCGACGCAGGAAAAAAACAAACTTTTTTTTCTAAATGTGTTTGCGGCTCTAGTGGCACGCGTTTTATTGACAGTGAGCTGACAGGAAGAGGGGGGAAGACAGGCGGCAAAGTGCCGCGGGTCGGAGTCGATCCCAGGCCGACCGCGTTGAGGACTAAAGGCCTCCTAATATGGTGCGCGCTAACCGCTCCTGGGCGCGTCCGCGTCCGCTGCAGACGCGGACGCGCCCCGCAAACAAATCTAGCTTAATCCGGTCGGGAGAAGGGCGAAAACATGGTTTCCACCAACAAAAGCCTTCAGAGCCGTTCTCTGATGTTCTTTTAATGAAACAGTATTAGGTAAATTGGACAACATGGAAGAAATAGCAGCATCAATGTTAACGCTTGCTTCCTCGACAAGCCGCCATTGCTATCAAAACAGTCTCACGTCATGGTCGCGTCTCCACTACGTCACATCTATGAAACTCCAGCCCTGCGTCCTGATTGGCCAGACCATAAAATTGGTTGGAGAAATCACTTTCTATGGGCGATGTACCAGATGTATGTGAGTGAAGCTAGGCGGAGCGACATACGTCTGGCATGAGTCAAGTTACTGGAGCCATGCCTGAGATTCTAATATTGCACGTATTGATGTTGTGATGGTGATGATTTAGTGTGCAGCTCTAATCTAAATACAGTTAAAGTTAAATCATTTCCCCAAACCTTTAATCTATTATTTGACCTTTATGTCGTCAGGGAGGTTGCACAGAAATAGGAGATGCCTTCTTTCTAGGAGGTTTTTTTATTTAATTTAAATTCCTTTGATCATTTTTTTTTTTATTCTAACCAAGGCGTTGAGTGAAACATCCCTTCGGTGTTTGGTATGCGACTGATTTATAGTACCTTGTCAGTGTGTTCAGAGCTCCTTCAAACAAAAAGAAAGATTTCAGAATGTGTCTGATGAGGTTCACAAACCTGGACCTCCTGTGGCGATGATGTGAGCGGCTCCTGGAGGGACTTCTACTGTACGACCGACTGAAAAGAGAAAGGGAAGAAACGAGAGGATTAATAATGAAACTCCACCACTCTGCTTCTCTACCAGTTACCAAAAGCAATGAATACATGTTTAATAGCTGTTAAAATAAGACATTATAAATATAGTTGACTTTGTAAAGTGCCTTGAGATGACATGTTTTATGAATTGGTGCTATATAAATAAAATTGAATTCAATTGAATTGAAATAAATATGTGTTTTGAATTATTTAAAGATGTTGCATATGTCTTTATAAGAGAAAGACTGACTAAAATATTTAAAGATTTCTATCTCTATAGCAGGGTTTTTCCAAGTGTGACTCAGTTCTTTGCTCTTTAGGAGTTTATTGAGTTTTAGGACCTTTTTAAGATCGAGCTGATGCCTATTTAGGAGAAAGATTAATTATAAAAAACACTTCCTTAAAGAACTCGTGCACAACTTTCTAACTAAGTCAAACTAGGTGAATCTAAGTCTCACAAAAAGGCCTTGGTGGGGAATTGTTTTAATCTTAAATGTCTCATCATGCGGTGAAGCCAGTTTGAAGAAGGTTTCCCAGGAAGAAGTCATGTGATCAGTTCTATTCAAAGCCCATTGTCTCCCTGCATCATGGGGCTTGCAGTCTTGTCTCAAATTTGACTTCCTAATTCCTCAGCCGGAACTACAAATTAAGGAATAAAAAACAGCCGTCGCCAACATGTTTCGCAAAAAACCCCCCCCCAAAAAACGATAAAAGAAACAATGAATGAAGAAACACTCAAATTTAAGACTAAACTATGCAGAATTTGAGACCCAGCGCTGACAACTGGACTAAAATGAAAGCTGAATAAATGTAAGAGTTTTTATGAAACCCTAGTTTAGCCATTTCAGGATTTAATTATTCCAGAGCTAAACCGGTTATATTAACTATAGCAGCAGAAGCCCCGCCCACTGCCCCCAGCGGGTAAAGCAGACAGAAAAACTGACCTATCATGTCCCTACAATTAAGAAATGGTGAAATAAATATATTAATAAAATATTTTACTGATAAATTTTTTATAAAATTTATTCTACATCTTTATAGGCAATCAGCTTTGAATAATAAATTGTTCATTTAGTTCAAATATTTTGATTCAACACGTTCAGGAAACATTATTCTAGTCATAGAACTGAGCCACTGAGATTTCTTGCAGGTAAAACCAAGAATGCGAGGTAACTGGCTGGTTAGCTGAGGGTTGGGGTACCTGTGCCTGCTGTAGCTGCGGTATGTGCTGCTGCGAGAGCGAGACCTTCCCCGTCTCCGGGTCCTCCGACTCCGACTGCGGCTCCTTCAGGAACAGAGGGGTGAGTACAGGAGGCCGGCTTTGGCTCTAAAAGTGCGTGACGGTCGTCTCTTACCTGGAGGAGTAGCTGTAGCTGCGAGATCGACTTCTGGATCTGCTGGAGGAGCGGGACCAGCCTCGGGAGCGCGACCGGTGGCTGGAACCGGAGCGAGACTTTCTCGACAGGGAGCTGGACTTCTTTGGCGAGCGGGACGCGCCTCTGGCCTTCCCCGCAGACGGGGAGCTTTCGTCGCTGGAGCTCTCCTGGTTTCTGGGCCTCTGGTTGAGCCGCACCGTCTTGCGGACCTCGTCGAACAGGGAACCCGGTCGGACGCGGTTCTTGCTCTTTATCTCCATCTTCACGCCCTGTGCCGCGAGGCGCTGCGCGCTCTCGTTGGCCGGTTTGCTTTTCTCCACGACCGCCTGGACGGTCACCTCCGGCACGGCCGTCATGCGTTTCAGCGGCTTCCATTTGAAATTGATGGCGGCTCTGCCAGGAGGTTCCTCACCCTGCGCTGCGGCGGCTGCGGCGGTGATTTCGGGCTGCGCTCTGCTCTGAGGCAACACGCCGTCGGTGCTCGCCGCTTGTGCCGGCTTCAAGGCAGAACCTGGGGTTAATTTAGCGGCGGCGCTGGGCAGATCGGGCGTGACGGGATGTTCAATGATCTCCACGTTGTGCTCCGGAGTGCAGATCTCCATATCATCTAAAGAATCTTGGTTCTTCGCACTGTTCCCGTGGGCGGCTTGCTCGGAGGGACTTTTGTTTTCAACGTAGCTTTCTTTGGATCTCAGCTCAGTCTCTTCTTCTACTGCGGGCCTCTTTTTCAAATCGGTTGAATTCTGGTCCTTTTTGCTCAAATCGTCCCCAGGATGCGCTGCAAGCTCTCTGCCAGGGCTGCGTCTCTCCCGTTTAGCGTCGTCCTCCTCTTCCTCCTCGTCGAACTCGAGCGGCGGCTGCCAGTGGAAGGTCTCTTTGAGCTTCTGGTGTTTCCTCTTGGACTTTTTAGCTTTGTCCTTGCCGTGATGGGAGCTGGTCTTGCCCTCCCCTTTCCTCTTGTGTTTACGCTTCCGTTTGGCTTTCTTCTTGCTCTTCTTGCGCTCCAGCTCCCTTTGAGCGCCGTCGTCCGAGGGACAAGAAGAGGACGCCGCCGCGGCTTTGTTCGCCAGCTCCGTCGCTGCTATGGATGTGTTTTTCAAAGCCTCGTAGTCCGACTCGGAGCTGGCCTCTCCTTCCTCTTTTTCCGACCCCGCCGCTCGTTTGCTGGTGACCGTCTCCGGCTCTCCGTCTGAATTCCACCCAGCCGACAGCGTCGTGCCGCACTGAGCGGCTTGCTTCTCGGTGGCGGCGTTGCTCTGGCTCACCTTGTCGCTGTCGCTGTCCCACTCGGAGCGGCTGTTGAAGCTTTCTACCGGCAGCGGAACGTTTCGCTTCGTCTCCTCCGAGTTGTCCCTTTTGTTCTCCACCGAGACGCCGACGGCAGGGCTGCGCTCGCCGCTCATCTCCTTTTCTGAACCCGAGAGCCCATCTCCACTCTTGTGAACTGTGATATACTTGTCTAAATTCTTGATTCTGTTCAGAGAGCTGTAGTACTCCTTCCATTCTCTGTCTAACGAATTCCTCTTGTTGCTGCCACCTGTCTGCTCCTTTTCAGAGATCGATCCGTTGCTGGACGACGACCTGCTGCGGTACGGCTCGGCTGATCTGGACGGGGACCTGCTAGAGCTCGGGCTCCTGGAGCGACTGAAGGACTTGCTTCTGGAGGACCGGCTGCGTGGGCTGTGCGTAGTTTTGAGTGCCGCCTTGTCTGGAACGTCCTCTGCCGCGGCCTTTGCCGTAACCGAGGTCTTGGCTTTCTCCGAGAAGCTGTCCGCTGCGGGCGCAGTGGTAGACGGCTTACTGGCCGCAACTTTAGCTTTGATTTCTTGAATATGAAAGTAGGAGGGCTTCCAGGGCTTTTGGTCTGGCTTCCAGCGGGACGGAGGAGGACTGTCGCTCAGCGGGATCACAGGGACCCTTTCGGTCACCCGGACTGCTGGTAGGATGGGAACGGCTGTGATCTTCTTGTCCTGGACCTTCCCAGGCGCAGGGATCATGACGTCCGGCTTGGCTTTGGTCGTCTTCCTCTTCCTTGGAGATCTAGATAAACTCCTCTTTCGGGAGGACAAAGATCGGGATCTGGATGTGTATCTCGACCGTGATCTGGACCTGGACTGAGAAAACGACCGAGATCGTGACCTGTACCTCGACCGTGATCTTGACCGGGACTGAGAATAGGACAGAGACCCGGATCTAGAAAAAGATCGGCTTCCTGATCTAGAGAAGCTTCTGGACCGCGAATAAGACCTGGATTTTCCTTGGGATCGGGATCGACTCGATGTGTAGGACCTAGAGTAGGATTTGGAGAAAGACGGGGAGGACCGGCGTCTCCTCTTGCTGGAAGGAGGATGCTCACTTGAGGTAGACCTGCTCGGTGTGCGGGATCTGGACCTCCTAGCTGAAGACGCGGACTTTTCTCCCTCCGACTCGTGCTGTTCTCGAGATTTGTTCTTGGAGCTTTTCTTCTTGCCATGTTTGCGCTTTTTGGCTTTCTTCTTGTGTTTGGCTCTTTTCTTCTCTTTGTTTGGCAGCCGGCGCTGGCTTGACCTCTCAGAGCTCTGGTCTGAGGAACGTTCTCCAGACTGGGACCGAGGAGAGTCGCTTCTATTATCCCACTTGCTCGAGGAACGCTCTTTAAGTCTGTTAAAGCAAAAGAAGCATGAAGGCAAATACAGGACAACGTCCAAAGAGGTGGGAAGTAGAATATAAAGCCCTACTTATCTCCTTTGCTCCACCTCTCCGGGCTCAGGGGAGGAAAAACTTTGGTTCTCTTTGTCTCCACTTTCCAATGTGGCGGAGTTTCACTGCCTTCGCGCTCCTCGACAGATGTAGACCGTGATTTGGACCTTGTAGGGGTGTGATATCTCTAAAAGAAGGCAAAATAAAGAGCACAACTGTCATTAATGAGGCCAAAAATGTAGTTTTTCTTAATTTTGTTTTCTTAACACAGCAAAGTGAAACGAAGAGAGGAGCATACGATGGTTCCTCTGCCTCTGATCTTCCGTCCAGACTTCGTCACGGCTGGTTTCTGGTCAGCTGAAGGACCACTTTCTTCTTTCTCGACACTGAAAGACACAATTACATTGAATTAACTCAATAACTACAGTAAGAAGTGAGTGCAGTGCCTCGCAAAAGTATTCACACCCCCTTGACTATAGGTAAAACAAATTCTAAGGTTTGAATATCTCATGGAGCATTGATAAATCCAAGATTTAAAATTTTAATTTTGTATATTAGGTAATTTGATCAAATCAAGTCAAAATTAAAGCCTTTTTTGCCCAATGTGCTAAATGCTGTGTGATGTAAAACTAACACTGCACAAGGGCTGGATGATAATTCAACGACGACATATATCGATTGATAGACGTATATCAATACAAAGTTCAATAGAATAGTTTTCCTTCCTTTTGTATTCTAGCCTATCATGTAGGTTAATATTACATCATTACATCCTCCCAACCAATCACAACGCAGTCCCAGGAAGCTCCGCCCCCTTGAGTTGGACAGAGGTCCATCTTCCTGCAGCACAGCGACACTAAACACAGCCTGAGCCACTAGAGAATAATTCAGACCAAAGCTTGGCCTACGAGTCAGATTGGCCGATTCAAAGTCCAAACCTGAATTGATAATCTGTGGGAAGACATGAAAATTGCTATTCTCCTTCCTAATGAATAATCTGCTAAATGCATTGATTAAAGGTGGGTAAATAAAGGTGCACACAATTAATTGCATTTGCAATATAATCTCAATTAAAAAGAACAACGCAATTTCCAAGTTGCAGAGGTCTGGATCAGACGCAGCCTTTAGGCATTTGTAATATATTTAAAGTGGGGTTGCCTCCACATGGATGGGAAGAGTGTTGCAGCAGTGAGATCATCTAATTTTATTATTTGTTTGAGTTTATATAATGATACTGTTTTTACCAGAAACTTTCAGGTGTCTCACCATAGCATTAAGCAGCGGTCAAACTGTTTAAAACATAGACTTGTTTGTTGGTTGCATTTTATGTTCAATAAGGATTGATGTTCAACGCAACAAGCCATTTTCTTCAGGAATAACATTACGATTATTAAAAACAGTTAGCTTTCTTGTACCTTTATCTACAGACCTTTTTTGTTGTGGTTAATGCAGAGAAAAGTCAAAATTAAATCGCAATTATGGTTGAAATAAATCGCAATTTAGATTTTTGGCAAAATTGTACAGCCCTCAGATTTTAAATGGCAAAACATGTAATTTTCCTTCCACTTCACCGTGTGATAATGTGACAAACTATAAGAAAGCTTCAGGGGACTGAATACTTTTGTAGGGGGCTGTATGCGTGGTGCGCTATGACATCGCTGATAACTAACGCCTCGGCTTTATCCTCCTGCGCTGGCATGTCGCGGCGCAGCAGGAAGCGATTCTCCGGCACAGGCGGGATTTCCTCCGGTCGAACAACAAGCTTCTCCCTCTTCCCACCTGACTCCTTCTCCTCTTCAGGTTTACTTTCACCTTCGGCCATCTCTTTTTCGACAGACCTTTAAAAGTAGCAACACAAGCAAAACATGTATTTGCACGGCAGTTTTTCCATCGTAAGCATCAATCTTGATCATGGATAGTTTTTTTTTTTTTTTTAAATACCTTTGCTTGGAAGGGACAGTCTCTGTTTTCTTGACCTTTTTTCCTTCCTTCCTTTTCTTTTTAGACTGTTTACCTTTCGTCAGCTGCTTTTGATAGTTGAGCTTTTCTTCTGATTCACTTTCAGACAAGGAAAAACGGAACGAGTCGTTGGAGTTGAGGGATGAAGTTCTTTTCCGCTTTCCCTCGAGCACTGAAATGTGATTAAAAGCATTGATTTTAATGTTAAAGTTGGAATACATATAGGGTTATGCAGTTCATATTTAATAGCAGCATAGAGCATGAGAAAAACAAACTATTTAATCAAATAAAACCAGATTCCTGCAGGTTGGCACCCAAACGGTGAACTGACCGTCATTAGCAGATTTGGTGATCAGCTGGCCACAGTCCACCACTCTCACATCAGCGTAGGGTCTGCTAGCTGAGTCCGTCTTCAGTTTCTCGATCTTCTTGATCACTTCAAACCCAGAGATGACGAGACCGAAGACGACATGGACGCTGCGCGGAAAAACAAAACAAAATGTAGTCCTGGAGCGGTGGAGGCCCAGACTAACTCTCACTTTCTGCCCAGATTTACCAAACAAGTTCAACGACGCCTGAAACGTGGAGTCATTTTGGGCCTGATGAAAGCTCTTTAGTCCTGAATCTACGGTTAAAATAAAGGGATCCTGGGAAAAGGACCCCCCCCCAATAATTGATCAATAAGATGTATCATAGGATGCAATCTGACTGACGATCCAATCATGGTTTACTAGCAATAAGCATCAATTGAAAGGGTCCAGTTCAAAGAGTTTATTATTTCCAGAACTTTATTTGATTGTTGTTTGTATTTCATTACCTATCATGTAGTGGATGAAAAGTATAAGGGTGGGGGGGTGGGGGGGTATAGTTTCTCCTTCTGACCTGGACAGTCAGGAGATTATCCAAGTCAGCATAATTTCATAATCCTAATTAATTACCAAGATTTTTGCAATTATTTGCAATGTTACAGCAGCCCAGATGCCTTTTTCCCTAAGAAGACAATTTCTATTGTTGACCTCGGTATCTGCAGGTAAAACATTTATATATTTTTTAGAAAGAATATAGAAAACAGATCAGCAGTGAAGGCAGCTTAAGGTGTTTTCTTGACACATTTTCTTTGAGGCTAGCCATGGGGCTCAAAGTGAGTTGGTCCCTTCTCGTCTACGTATTTGGAGACGACTGAAGAATCTCTTACCCATCAAGGTGAGGTGCCATTTTAGTTGTGCTGTTTACGGTTAATCCAGATGACGAGTTGATCAATAACAGTCAAGAGTTCATGGAAAAAAAAGTGAAAACATCGATAACTGATAAAACGATTCACTGAAACAATGTGAGGCAGCAAATGTATAACACAAAACGTCTCCTAAAAGGTTTGTAATGTAATGTATAAAACCTCTGTTGGTTTATCCAGTATTTGACTTTAAAGCAGTTTTGCAAACCTTATTTTGAAATAACATCACTTAAGTGATGGTGTTTTAATTTGCTGTAATCAATTAAGGAAAAAAAATCCATTAAAACCTTCCTCCTTAATGTCTCATAAGCAGCTACTGGTGGAGGAAAAAACTCAAATCTCGTAACGATTGTGCCTTTTCAGTCCAAATGACATGAGTTGCCGAAAGCCAATAGTGAAACTTTGGAGAAAATAAACAGTGTACTGCGAATTGTTTGGGAATACAAACTAAAACGTGAAAAAGAAAAGTCAGGAGAGCGAGAGAAAGAGAGAGAAACACAGCCTTTGAGACACATTACCTTGGAAGAGCAGGATGCTAGAGTTTCTGTAAATTTTACACAAAAAACGGCAAGAGAAAAAATGTAACACATTTGTAGGTAAAAAAAATTGAATCCAATGTTGCTCTGCACTTTTGAAATCAAACTGCGCACACACACACTCACACACAGAGGACTTTTGACGGACACACACTACTCTGCAGGGTCACACCAAAGGAGGGGTCAGGATGTAATCACTAAGTCAGAGCTTCAGTTGGAATCAAAGTTCAACAATGTGCCTTATTTTGCATCGACTCTTACTCACATAAAAAACTGCGAGCCGTTGGTGTTCTTCCCGCGGTTGGCCATGGACAGCAGGAAGGCTCGGTCGTGTTTGAGAATGAAATTCTCATCTGCCGGGAACAGACAACAGGGCGTTTCCCAGTTAATGTTGACGGAGACACTTACGGAGGAAGAAAAATCAGAACCATAATGTATTATTACCCTGTGTCTCCTTTCGTCTCTACGGAACCAAATGTTTCTTTAAGCAGTTTTCCAAGGCTTTAAACTGGTGTTTTGTAGCATTTAAAGATATTTACTGGAGGGTTTATGACAACGTGCAACAGCTTACTATTGTCAATTGCAGTTTATTTCATTAATAAAACATGACACTTAAAATAAATATATTTTTAGGTCAGAAAAAACACATTTTCTTGAGTAAAACTTTCCTTAATACACTCTAAAAAGTAAAAAGCATCAAATTAAATTCCTTTAGAAGGGTAGTAAATTAATCTTGACTGCATATAAAATCAAGATGAAAGTTTAAAACAGATAAAACGTTAAGCTTTAAGCTCCTAGTCAATGTAAGAGGTAAGTTGTTTTACATTTAAACTAGAGAACCAGAACTAAAAAAAAAAGAATAAGTTACTTATAATTAGCTTAGTTTATAGTTGGTCTAGAGAGTCTAGAGGTTTGGGTGTCACCTTGATTTGCTTCTAATTTGTTTCCGCCCAGAAACACTGTTTGGTTTGTTGGAAGAGGAAAGGATTGGTTAGGCTGCCGAGACACGAAGTGATTTTACATCATTTTTTACCTTCACAAAAATCTACATGGGCTCTAAGGTACCATAAATAAATAAAAATTAAAAACACCCTGAACCCTGGGCTTAGCCAGCCAGCGATAACGTCCAGTTTTGAAACATGAAGATCCTGAGTGTGGCTACAGCTGCGCAAGATTAAAGATTTGTCCACAAAAAGCGATTGTAATTTGGGTTTTCTTCCACAGAGTCTGGACAAAAAGAGAAAATCTTGTAAAAAAGCTTAACTCTTCTTTTGGTTTCTGTCTCACCGAACACTGACTGATAATTGATGATAGTCTTCTTCCTGCTTTTGAATAATCTCTGTAACTACAGCTCACACTTGCACACCACAAACAAGAGATCCTAAAAATGTCCACAATAGAAAGTTTTTTTTTTTTTTTTTTTTAAATCTTACTGTTTTCCTCTGACACCCAGTTTGCCTTCATGTTAACTCACTCCTCTTTGCTGGGGCTAAACCTTACCTCTACCCATGTCTCGGGGCGTCGTCTTTTGCTAAGGTTCTCAATGCTAACCCAACAATTTAAACATTTGGGTGTCAATCAAAAATTATCTGGACTGTCAGCGTGAACTTTTAAAGTTCATTCCACTTTTAAACATGATTAAAAATCTCATGATCAGAAACTGTGAAAGGTGTTTTTTTAGACATATACGCATTTGCCATAATAGAAACATTTATTCATAATCTTGGGAATGATTTGAACCAACAGAGACAATATTTTCCTACATTATAAAAGTGTTATGTGTGATAAAAAAAAAAAAAAAAAGAAGAAACCAACCAAAGCTCACGCGCTCTAGTAAATCTGTTTATAAATGTAGGTCCTACTTTCTACTAAACTATGATCTGAATAACAAAAAAATAAACCTCCAGTCACATTTCCTACATGTCATGAAGTCAATAATTTAACTATATCTGTCACATTAGGTCTAAAGATATGAGAAAAGCAGGTTACAGGCAAACACTTCGGGGACAAAAGGGATATCTGACTGAATGGAGAGTTTATCAGGACTCAAATAAACCTGTGGAAGTAGTAGCCTTGTTGTGAGGACTATGTTGTTATGGTGTTACTGAACTGTGCACATTTCTTACCTTCTCATTTTGCAAAAGACCACTCTATAAATAAGAAAATATGTTGATAATTTTAGGCAGGAGGATTGTAGCATTCAGGAACGAGAATGGCTACTTCCCATGCTGACTTGATTAAATTCACACATTGGAAAATTCACAAGAAATTTCTGACTCAGCTAGAAAGAACATGCAGAACTTTGCTCACATGGTACAGATATGCAGTACTAGACACAAAATGATTATTATTTTCATATAAAATCAATATTCAAATACCTTCAAAGTAGCCACCATATATGGATTCCCCTCCTCTTCCATTTCCTGTAGCAGTAAAGAGAATAATCCAACTTTCTTAGATTTTTTTTTATATCAAAATATGGTAACAGTGTTTGTAGATTTACCATCATAGCAACAACTATCCATAATCTAAACAGAAACAGAGCTCCTAATGGGCAGTGCTTGCTTCAAACACTGTTTTTGTTGACATTGCAGCCATTTTCAGGAAGCAGCTGGTCTCCAGGATGTCGGCCATGATCATTCCACAGCAAAGCTACAGTCCACCTGCTAGCTTCGGCTACTTTAATGAAAAACTGTTTGCATCCCTTTAATAAAATTGTCTTTCCCATTAGGTAGACCTTTAAAGACATTCCATACCTGGACGGAAATCCAACAGCATTTAGTCACTTAAACCCTCAAACCCAGCAAGGATCTTTATTTTGTTACCTTCTGTGAAGTCGCCTCCCTGAATCATGAATTTTTTCACCACTCTGTGAAATGTGGAGCCTTTGTAACACAGCTTTTTCCCTGTGACTTTCCCGGTTCCCTTTTCACCTGAAATAACAGGAATGTTAACAAAACTCTCACAGAAACAACAGACTTAAATCCGACTTGCATCTCTAGAAAATACGTCTGTGTACCAAACCTCAGGTGTGTAGCTCAGAAATGGAAGGCCTGGCTTACTGGGATAGGGCTACTGTATTTCAAAGAACTCGATACCAGTGGTCAGACATGTGAAAAGTTGATGCTGGACAGGGGAAACCATTTTTAATTACTTAAAATAAGTTAACATTATTTTAAATAATTAAAATGGTTATTTAAAATCATTTCGATTATTTAAAATAAGTAAACCTTATTTTAAATAATTATAAAAATATTTAAATTATAGATTTGGGGGAAATATAGCTTATAGTTTAAAGGTATGATCCTTTTTTGTGCTGCATTCAGCAGAGATAAATCTTAATTCCCTGCCAGCAGCATTAATCCAAGGTTTGGTTACTTAATTAAAAAAAAAAAAAAAAAAAAAAAAAATATATATATATATATATATATATATATATATATATATATATATATATATATATATATATATATATATATATATATATATGTATTCAAGCTGCAATAATCCCATTTCCTGCAATAAGATGTAGAAAAAAGAGAAGGGTAGTGGGGACTGTGAGATGACAAAACACAGTAATGTGTGTTTTGTTTATCCTTATTCAACATCTTAATTTTTCTTCCACGTTGTACATAAAATATATCTACTGACTAAAATGCTATTATTAAAGATGCAGCTTGGTCCATTGAGCATTTAAGAGTTACAGCTTGTTCAGTTGCACATCCAATACAGCAAGGATCCAGTTTATTAAATGACTTAAACACAAACTATATCAAGCGTTGTCTAGAATTAATAATACAGTGGATATTAACGCCACTGAGTGAAGACGACTCACCAGTGCACAAACAAAGGAAGTTTTTGCTTGTCTTGGGACAAACATCTGAGAAAAGCTGAAAGACGATGCGTCCAACTACAGCAAACAAGAAAAAAAGAAAGTATTATAGCATTTATTGGGCAATTTTTATTTTTTTTTAAATGAAGAGATTTTGAAATTGCAATCAAGAGGCAGGAGTAGTAACACCAGCATGGTTCCTGTAGTAAAGCCCTGACATTGTTGGAAACTTAACTCTCCATGTTAAAGAAAGTTCAAGGTTTTTCTCCCCCATCAACACACACACATACATATATATATATATATATATATATATATATATATATATATATATATATATATATATATATATATATATATATATATATATATATACATACATACACTCACATACATACAAGCAGTGTTTTCTTGTTTGTTTTTTTCCCCCATTGCCTAGTATTTAGTTCCCTTTTGCAAAGAAAAAGGGAAAGAACAACTCATCAAAATAACTCCAGGACAGCCGT
Organism: Fundulus heteroclitus; assembly: GCF_011125445.2. Taxonomy (NCBI): domain Eukaryota; kingdom Metazoa; phylum Chordata; class Actinopteri; order Cyprinodontiformes; family Fundulidae; genus Fundulus; species Fundulus heteroclitus. The sequence goes on from NC_046381.1 coordinate 13,905,047, forward strand.
TCAGTCTTCGTACAGTTGCTATCAAACCAGTCCATCGGGCTAGTGAACCACTGGGTGTGTGTTGCGTTTTCATTTTGCAGAATTAAAGAAAGCGCCACGGTTTGCTTTAGTGTCAGCGATTTTTTCTATACGGTTTGAATGAAACTTGTGCTGCAAGTTGTTCTACCTTTAAATCTGACAATTTCCTTACCTGGCTCCCGGTTGAGTTCCACATCAAAGTAACACTGCGGGCGGTCTTTTACCCCCATTGTGATCAAAGTGACGGTGACCTGAAAAAAAACACAGGGAAAGTAATAATAAACAAAAACTGAGAAGAAATAACCATTTACTGATAAAGTCCCATAACTTCTCATTACAAGTTATGAAAACTATTAACCACCGACGTTGAATGATGGAGTAAATCTACAGGGGAGGAGAAAAAAAAAGGAGACGACTGAGGAATTAACTGTCCAAGATGAAATTAACTCAATATGCCACAATCTTACTTTATACACCGCAAAATAAAAGTATGGGAAACCTTTGAAAACACATCAGATTAAATTAAATTAAAAAACTCCTGCTGAATATCCTTACTGATAGGGAGTGGTAATGTGTTAGGAACAAAAGGAGGCCGCATTATTTTATGAAAATGGAAATGATCGTCCCACATGAAGGCTTAACCTGAAGTCACCCAAGGAAGTGAAAATAAACGCCTGGTGCAGCAGGCTGGTCCGGTTTGCTTAACTGTTATAATAATAATAATAATAATAATAATAATAATAATTGAACTTTATTGATCTCACAATGGAGAAATTCACTTCAACATTTTAACCCATCCCCTTGGGGAGCAGTGGGCTGCCACTTTGTGGCACCCGGGGAGCAATCTGGGGTTAAGGGTCTTGCTCAGGGACCCAGAGTGCAGGCTGTGGGGATGGAACCAGGTACTTGCAACCTCCTCAGAGCGCAAGCATACTGCTCTAACCACTAGGCCACACTCCGCCTAAACGAACGTCCCTGGGTGGAACCACAATCCTTCCTATTAACAGCCGAACGCGCTAACCAATTGCGCCACAGAGACTTAGAAGCAACTCTAAATGCTGCTGAGTGGTCCAGGGCATCACTGAGCTTCTGGACAGTTGGACTTAGAGATGTTCTACTGGATTTAGGCCCAGGCGAGCTTGGAGTACCAGTTAGTGGTATCTAGTCCTTCATCCTCCAGGATCTGCCTGAATACTATTGACGCATGAGGCCGTCAGGACGGCAGCTTTTATCCTGTATAGTTCTCTGTAGATGTGCCTCCCCTGACCAAGACTGACCCTTTGTCACTCCCAAAGAGAACCTCAACATCTTTCTGCCTCCAGCTCTTCCTTAGCGCCACTCTCTGTGACCCGTGCAGCATCGCTGGCCTCACCACCGTCTTGTAGACCTTTCCTTTCATTCTCGCTCAGACTCTTTCATCACACCTGACACTTTTCTTAAGCCGGTCCAACCTGCTTGGACACGTTTCTTTATCCTCTTTTCCACAGTCGCCGTTGCTCTGGACTGTTGAACCTGAGCTCTTAAAAACCCACACCTTCTTCATCTCGGCTCCCTCTCATTCTCACACATGTAGTCTGTCCTGCTAACCTTCATTCCTCTCCTTTCCAGGGAAAACCTCCATCTCTGTAGGTTTTCATCCAGCACCTGTTTGTTTTGTTTTTTAAACAGTAAGCCTTTTTTATATATTCAGCAGCCTTTAGATTTTAATATTAGAACCATGTCATAGGAAATTGTCACTAGCCCTTTACTAAAACCCCAGAAGAAGCTTTTAAGTGAGGCAAGGTTTTTTGGAAGACGAGCATTTTAAGAGGTATTACACAGAAAGTCTTCTTGCTTAAATATAAATCAGATGGAAAGCAATAGCTGCACTTTACATAACTTGTCAAATGAGGAACAAAGCCAAAAAAAATAAATAAAAAATAAACAATGTACGGTAAGCAAATATAGAGACAAAATAAACATTTAGCATAAACTGACCTAAAAGAGAACAATCAACAACAAAAAATACAAGAAACATCCTATTTTAATTTAAATTGCTGACAGTTATTAAACTTATTTACTACAGAACACAGTAATGTCGTTTACTGCGACTTCTTTATTTAAAGAAAACCTGACAACGAAGCTTTGTTGCCATTCATTTAGAAACTACCTGAACGTTGTTCACTTCGTAGAGCCGAAAGCAGAGGCGCTACCAAAATGGTTCCGCTAGCTGCGCTTAGCTAACTAGCTAGCTAGCTAAGCGCAGCTAGCGGCTCTGGGTGGTGTTTGCGCAGTAATCCTGCGTCACATTCTCCACAACTTCTTTCGTTACAGACTCCCACTCGCGCGTTGCATGAACATATAGACAGCTTTCAAGTCGCGTCGCACATTTAAAGCAAATTAAAATTACAAAAAGACTTACCCACGAACAGTAGCTAGCCGAGTAAGACGAGCTAGTCACTGACGGTAAACTGTTAGCTTGCGCTAACTTCCTTCTTCTTCTTCTGTTTTTTTTTTTTAAGAATAGGAATTCTCTGCAGGAAGTTTGTCCCTCTTGCCGTGCCGTAGAAGATTTGTTGTGGTGGTTGTTATCCAGAAACAGAAATCAAGTTGGCTCTCTAGGCTAGTCAAATCAGCCGTCCTACTCGCATTTGTTTATAGGATCTGGTCTACATTAGTCGCTAAAAACCGCCCTAGCTTGTATATCGGAGGGTTGCTTTTCACTGAGCAGTTTGTTTGTTTTGTATGATGCTATAGTTAGCTAGCTTACACTAGCATTGGGATAAGCTGCACCATGAACCCCATAACAATGAGGTAAGGTGTAACTTTAAATACTTAATTTCTTATTTAATATTTATCACTTTTCTTCCCACGCATTACATATAGACAACTGTTTATGTTACTAATTTATTATGATTATTATGTTTATGTTTAAAAAACATTTATTTGAACTTACTTGTACGTCAATTAAATCTTTGCTACACTAGTGTATTTACGTAATGGTGTCGTAGTTTATAATCAAATTTCTCTAAAAATATCTATTAGCTGTAGATATGATTAAGTAATGTTTTGATATTTTATACAATAACTTCATGTTTGATCAGTGTTAAATCAGTGTTTGATGACCGTTAAACTAAACAAAGTGTTTCTAATGAATGATTCTCTTCTTTTCTCTGTCTGCCCCATGGAGGCTGCACATCCTCCTCAGACTCAGGCTGTCATGTCTCTGATCCTGTTTGCGTTCGTGGTGCGCGTCAGGGATGGACTCCCCCTGTCAGCTTCCACCGACTTTGAGCACAATACAGAGCTCCAGGAGAGGAAGCAGCAGCTCAGGACCATCAGCAAGTCACTGGGCCGTTTTCCTGACAGGGTCACCGTTAAGGGCCGCAAGCTCAATATATAGTAAGGAACCTGAAATTATTATTATTTTTATTATGTTCCAGAAGGTGAATGTGATTAGGCATAGGCCGGTATCAGAGCCTCACTGTGTGATAACCCTTAATTATAAATAATAACCCTCTTTTACAGTTTACCAGTGATTACTTCTGCTATATTCATAAAACATCTTAATTATTTTGGTTGTTTTAGCTACAGATAGAGTCCAGTGCTTTACAACAAAAAAAAAGAAAGGGAAAGAGCATTGTTTTCAGAATACATATTTTTATGCTTGGGCCGATTGTACCCCATACAGTAGGTTAGACATTTAGTTACTTATAAAAGTGAGACCATGATGAATTATCTCTAAAATGTTTTCCGCCTTGAATGTGACACACGTCCTGTACCATTCAGCCAAAAAAAAAAATTACTCTAATATTTTGTTGAATCACCTTTTGATTTGTTTTCAGCATTCAGTCTTCTTTGTTAGAAGTCTGTAAAAAAGGGGCCTCACATCTTGTCTTGGTGATTTTTGCCCACTCTACTTCGTAAAGGTTCTCAAAATTTTGTGCTGGCATCTCTGGTCCACACCCGTCTTCAGGCTACCGCACAGATTTTCTGTAAGATGTAGTTCTGGAATTGGCAAAGCCATTTAAAACTCGTTTTTTCCCCCTGGTGAAGTTATTTTGTTGTTGATAGTGATTCGTGCTTCTAAGCGCACTCCATTTTACCGCTGCCTTATTTAGGGGCTGCCACAGCAAGCGTTTCTATACTGGATGCCCTTCCTGACACAACCGAGGTTGAAACTCAGTTCCTTCGTGTCAAAGGTGCGCACTTCGCCCACTAAACCGTGGAGGGGGGGCTTGTAATTACCATAATGTTGAAAAATGAAATCCCTCTTCATCTTGACGTTTTCAGCAGGCGCCTGAAGTTGTTTTTTGTTTTTTTATGTTGTTTAGAACTGTTCACGTCTGATCCACCTTGACATACTCACCACTTTTATCTGCCACCATTATATTTCTCTGTCACATGATGCTCTTTTGGTCCTGTTTCTTTAGAAATGCGGCCAGACGTTCACGTTTAGTTTCACCAAACCAGTACATACTCTTCCACATCTTGGGAAGGCCTTTTTTTTCCTTTTTTTTCTAGCAATAGCTTCTTGTTTCTTATATCCAGACATATGGAGATAACAGGATATTGTTGTCACAGAATCCAACCAGCGCTGAGTAAGTGATTCCTGCTTACTCCATCAGTGTCACTGTATCCTCCCTGACTACTTTCTTTCTTGTCCTTTTATCAATTATTAAACAATATTTAGTTTCTCCAGCTATGCAAGTTTTTTTTCTATCCCCCTCCTGGCTGATATTTTTGTACTTTGGGCTCATTTTAATTCAATTTCTGGCTTTACATAAAACATAGAAAAATGTGCAAATATTAGGAGAGTTCTACCGGGGTGAATTTTATTTCAAGTTAACCAGAGTTATCATAATTGTTTTTTTATCCAAGAAAGCTGAGGTTGAATCAAAAGGTGCATCATAGTCATTGTGTTTTATTTAGTTGTTTTTTTTTTTTTTTTTTTTTTTAGATTCATACCTCCTACAGTTGTATATTTAGTTGTTCAGCTGATTAATACAGAATTAATGTCTCAAAAGTTCTGATGTAATTTATCGTTGTTTCCAGATTTCCATCACCAGAACCTGACATTTTAATGGGCCTAACAGACTTTTTACTGCATACATTTCCATGTTTTTTTTTTTTCATTTTTTTTTTTTTTCATTACTGGTAGATTCAAAGGATCAAGCGACCTGTAGGCAGCACCTAATTTGTTTATGGGTTGTTATTATGCTCAATGAAAAATATGGTTGGATCTGGAGAAAGTCAGATCTAACAGATCAGTTCACACGGAAGGATTCCTGCCAGGAATCCGCCTGTGCTTAGACCCTCTGTTACCCACGTGAGGTAGTCCATGCCACGCTGTGCCTGGCTGTTTATTTACCAGACACCTTGTCTCCGCTCACCTGTTCAGCTTCGTCTCCTCGGAGGGTGTATCCTACATGAGCGTGTGCCACAGCAGCCTCCCCGTCGCTAAAGCCTTCTGCTTCCTGGAAGATCTGCGCTGGGAGTTCACAGCATGCTTCGACAGCGCCGTCATTTCCCTGGCAGCCAGGCCGTATCCATTTTTGGAATTTGGTGAGGGAAGAAAATGTGGCCTTTTTTTTTTAATTTTTTAAACCGTTTTTATTCTTTTTCAAAAGATGTTCTACTAATTGAATGCTCATACGCTTTTGCCTGACGAGCAATTTCTTTAAAACAAGTGAAATCTATTCATCCGAATGGAAAACGTTGCCTTTACCTAACAGACAACACCATTCAAAAGCTGAAGCAGCAGTACAACCAGACTGGTGGTCCTGCACTAGAGGTGACTCTGGCGGAGGTCCAAGAGGAGCTGAGGATCCGTCCACCGCAAGTGATCAGTCTGGATGAAGTGGAGCTGACCAACGGGACCGCGAATGGGCACATAGAACAAAGCGCCACGTCGGGTAAGGCAGTCCTGCGTCCGTCTCTTTACAATGTTTATATACTTCAGGTAACACAGCTGTTGGGTGGGTTTATACTTTCCACCGTCTGAACCTGATAAACTTATTTTTTTCGTTGTTTCCTTTTACTCCAGCAGGTATAAATCAGAGGCTGGAACCAGTGACGGCGCCGGGCATCCTTTCTCTCGTCCTCAACATCATGTGTGCGTCTTTGAACGTGATCCGTGGGGTCCACCTCATAGAGAACACATTCCAGGTATGGCCAGTGCAAGGGTCAGATCAGAGCTTTGTCCGCTTCACTGCACTGTGGTCATGTGTCACTGAAATGCTTTTTAATTTGAGTTATTTGAAAATCCTAACACACGTGGTTGATTCAGGACTACAGGGTCAGTCAGAACTTTACATACAGCCATCAGGAGCATGGATATCACTTTGATTATGTAGTTGTGAAGATGGAGCTGAGCTATTCTGTTCACACAGAGGGATAGAGGTACTCAATATGACTTTAATGTTTTCTAAAAACAAGAACCGGGTGCCCAAGTTTGGGGGGAAAAAAAATATTTTTCTCTAATTGTCACAAAGTCAACTAGTATACATTCCCTTTTACTATGATTTTGGCCTTAACAACTTTCAAAGAAACGACATGCTTTCCTGGAATAACTCTGGGTTATTATTAGTCCGCTTGTCTTGGTAGAAATGATAAAGCTCTTTTAAATTGGTTGGTTTCCTGTCAGGGAACTGCCTTTTAATCGTGCTCCAGACATTTTTAGCAGGTGTGATGTCGGGGCAATACCAGTCGTTTAATGTCAGTTTCTGTTGTCCGTTCAAAAATCACTTCTGATGCACATTGAGGTTCATTTTCCTGTCAGAGAACCTAGCCGTGTCCAGGTTTCAACGATCTAAATACAAACCGTCATGAAGATAAAAAAGGAAATTGCTTGTAATGTCCTAAATGTGTCAATGTGAAAGTGAGTTTAACGTCAACGTGGGCCAGGAAAGAAGCACATGCTTCAAAACTGACTCATTCAAGCTCATCTGAAATGTAGAGCTGCCTACATGGACAAGACAAATGACTTCTGGAGGAAGGTTTTAGGGTCAGAGGAGACAGACTCTGAGATGTTTGGTCACAGTAATAAGAATTGTGTTTGTAAGAGTCAAAGTGAGACTTTAAAACCTAAGAAGGCTCTTCCAGCTGTCAAGCATGGTGGTGGCAGCATCATGCTGAGGGACTCTGGTGCACAAAGTGCATGGACTAATGAAGGAGAATGACACTCCCCAAATTCTTTAACTTCTGAAATCAACAGCTAGATCAGGCGTCTGCAACCCTTACAATCCAAACAGACACTGTTGCCCTCAGTCCAGCTAAATAAAACTCATTTAGAGCCATTAATGTTATGTGACCTTCTGGAAAAAAAGAAAATTTATAACTTTTGATAAATACTGTAGGATATTCTTGTCATTTTTAAAGAACCACTGTTTATATATTTATATATAGGTTGTAAAATAAAGAAAAACAAAAAGGGGATGGATTTTCTTCTAAGGGATAACTATATTTTGTGGAAATTATGTAAAAAAAAAAATATAGTTTCCAACCTAATGACAAGACAAATTGATGTAAAAACATTACTGGTACTTTTAGTGCCGTTCTTTTGTGGAAATTCAGTCAATTATTACAAGGAAAAAACTGCTAAAACCCACATTTATTATTTTTTGGATAGATAAAGTGACATCAGGCTCCTGGAGTGGCCCTGATCTCAATCCAAAAATTGTGAACTATGTTTAAAAGCCGGATCTGTGCCAGGAAATGGAATAACTAAAACAAGCTCTGACATTATTTATATGAAGATTGCTCACATATCCAGCCAGAAAGCCAGGTGCTTGTTTGGTGCCTGCAGAATTGTGTAATCATTGCACAACTTGCGAAGGGACATTTATCCAAATATTGTATGTATATATTTTACACCTGTATGTGTAATTCAAAACTTGTGCGCCCAGTTCTTTGATTTTTATTCATAAAAGTCCACCCAGAACAAAGAATGCTTGGGTTAAACAGTTGCTGACCCCAACTGTTGATCTGCTGAGCAAGCAGAACAGTTAGAAAAGAAAATAACATCTCTACAGATTTAGCATTTTTAGATCTCCCACTTTTGTGTGGAACTAGCTAGTTTAATCTGAAATGGACAAAAGCAGATGTTCAGGTAAAACCAAAGTTAACTCAGCTGTTTTGATCTCACTTTTCCAAAGGACGACAGCGAAGCCACATGGAAGGTTGCGGCATTTTTTATCGCGTTCCTCTGCTGTTCTCTTCAGGTAACTAGCGGCTCACGCGTTAACACCGCAACTCGTTCCAAACAGCAGTCACCTCATGCCAAGCTCCGTCTCTAACACGTCTCCCTGTTGCCGACTCCGCAGTGCCACCTGTACCTGTTCCACTCGTCCCTGAAGAAGCTGAAGTCCTTCCTCCTTTTGGCCGCCATCGTCCTCTGCAACTTGCACCTGCTCGGCGTGAGGAACACGTGGCAGCTCCTCTTCCACGTCTCCGTCGCCTCCCTCTCCACCTCGCTCACGCTCACTCGCAGACTCCAGCACAGATCCGACGACTGCGGCGTCTGAGGAGCTCAGAACTGTCCGCTGTGCCGCACCGACCCAAGTATTCAGACCGGAGGAGATGTAAACTGCCTATTTCACCGTGTGGATTTTTTTTTTTAAATTACAGTAACTAAAAATGAAGACGATAATGAATGGAGTTTCATTGTGGAAATTCTTATGGCTCACGCTAGTTCTCTCTTGTACATAGCGAGCATTTTTACTTTTTTTTTTTTTTTTTCTAGACAGGGAATGACAGACAGGCAGTGAGCGTGAGTGCTTGAACATGCATTTGACCTCAAAGCAAAATGACAAAGAAGGAAACGTTTCCCAGTCACTGTTGCTCACCAAAGTTTTCTACACAGAGACCATGAACCCGTCTTAACAGCGCTCGCTACTTTGGATCACGCGACCCATTTTTTTGCTCGCGTTCTGCTCCGGCTTTTCCGGACCTTTTGTTATTGTTCCCTAATCGCTCCACGGGGTTCCCCGGACCGTTTGTAATTATTGTACTTTTAAGATAGGAAGAACATGCTTTATGGGTGCAAACATGTTGCTTTTGTAGGAATGTAAGTTATTTTTTTAATGGTTTGAATTAATAGATGAAGTGAAGGATAGCTCTCAGTGCTGCTTGTTAGCTTTCTATGGTCCGGTACACGTTTAGCCAAAACAAAAGCCTAAATCTTTAAAGAAATGTTGCATGTTGGTTGGGTTCCTTTATCTTGTTTTACAGTTTCACAGGCCTGCTCTAAAACTGAATACTCTGTCTGAGGTTAAAGCCCATTGGCCTTTTCATAAGCTCTGTCGTCCACAGGCACTTCCTTCCAGTTTAAGTTTTTATTCTATCAAATCAGCTACAGATATATTTTAAGCAGAGAACCACTGAGAAATTTGCTGGTCAACAAGATTGTCCAAATTTAGCTTAACCGGCCCTGATTGGCGACCGGTCGGTCATAAACTCAAAGGTTTTATCTTTTTATGCCTAGTGGAGACGCCACACTGAGTGCTACACGAGTCACAATAAGAAATCCCTCCGCTAGCTTACTGACTGAAGCTAGCATAAAGACGACTCAAAAGTTAGCTATTTTAGGTATCAGTGGGGTGTTTAGAAATAGTCAGAAGTTATTTAGATGGAAACTTTCTTCCACGACATGTTAGGAACATGTCATGGCTGCTAGAGATGGAGACTTTCAGCAGATAATAGGAAGCCTGAAGGGAGTGTAGCAATGTTTCTTTGGTTAGCGTTTCCATCTTAGGCACCATGCTGGATTAGGAGATGATGGCAGTTTTTGGAAACCTCAGAGTTAAGGCAAGGACCTCCATTCCCTAGGGAATAGACACAGACTGCTGTCTGAGTTATGCTAACAGTGCGAATCACTATATCTCACACACAGTGTGACGTAGCCTCTGTGCCTCCTTTAAATAATGAACGACCGCTCATGGCAGGAATGCTGTAAAAGCACATTTTGAATGATTTTCTTATCTCTTCTTGTATTGTAGCTCTTAAATAGAAATCTTAGTCGGCTAAAATTGATATGGGCAGCTCAGAGCTTTACAAAGTCGGCCAAAAAATTGCGATTGGGTCGTCTCTGCATCTTAGTCCTGCCATTTTCAACAGATGTATAAATTTAAACAGATGATAAGGACATGAAAGCACTGATTTCTTTTGTATGGTTTATTTTATCTTTAAAGCTGCACTATTACATAAAGTAATACTTGTCAGGGTTTTATTGCTGAATGTTTTAAAATTTTAGCTATTCTTAATTTATATTTATTTTCCGTTTTTCCGTATGCTTTGGGGGCTCAGCTCATCTGCTTTATGGTGGTAGTTCTCACGTTAATATAAATGAAGAAGTCTGCTTTACCTACATTTATGTTTGACTACAAATTCACGAATGTAACATGAAAAGATGAAGTGTCATGTAATAACTCTTGTAGCGGTTTTCTTTGTTCTTACAACAGCTTTCAGCGACTAAATGGAACAATACCAAGCAGTGAAAGCTACTTTGTACAGCTGGCACTGTCATGGATCCAGTAGGGCTGGATGGGATCGGTGTTTTTCCCTATTAGCTACTGACATCTTGATAAATGTAGAAAGTTGGTTATTTTTCAAGAAAATCTAAAAAAAAAAAAATCCAAATGATCCAATTGCCTGAGCTCTCCTCATTCCTCTGTAATTTCCAGAAGAGAACTGACTTGCTGCAGGATCCGTGAGCTGCTCATTAGTGGGTTTTTCTTCTGTATTGATATGTTTACACAGAATTTCAGTGAAGCTTTCTGTCAGCGTTTAAACCTCTCTGCTGATTCTCAGGTGATCAAATACGGTGAATAGAAAAATGACAAATTGTTTCTTTGCAGCACTTTTCTCTGCAGAACATTGAGGACTTTCTGATTAAGCATTTTTTTTTGTTATAAAAGAGTTTGCAGTGTAGAGCAAATAACCTGTTTAATGATCCCCAGCGTTTGCAGCATGGTCTCCCGATGAACATGGAAGAGAGTGAAGGTCTTTGACTATTCAAACGAAACATGGATTCCCCCTTTTTTCCATGTCTAACACAAAAATGTAAAAAAGTAAACTATGAGGAAACATTTTTAAAATTAATTTGTGAGTGTTCCTGCTTCCAGGACCAGTCCACTGATCTTACACAAAAGTCAGTAAGTGGTTTTCATGGCTAACAGGAAGTAATGGCACCACTTCATTTCATGCTAACAGTTGTGATTTATAATTTTACAAATAAATAACATATTTCTAGTATTAAAACAATTATATATATATATATATATATATATAGAGAGAGAGCGAGAGAGAGCGAGATAAGAGATAGAGGACGACGCGCTGTGAGAGAGGCGAGATCAGCATAGAGAGGATCGCGTCGCTTCTCTCCTAGCGTCGTTCGATCTCTCGCGCGAGAGAGAGAGAGAGAGATTACATTCAAATAGGATATATTTGCTACTCAGTATATAATTTTCAATATTTTGGATTTTTTTTATTATTTTAGTACTTAAAATCTTTACATGTGCACATTTATTGCATATTTGTAGCAGGACATTTAAGTTGCAGATCTAACCAGCATGTGTGTCATCATATTCAACCAAGCATCCCTGTATTTTTTCACCCCAATTTCTCGCCAGATGGCGCTGTTTCACAATGCTGAACTTTGGGTTTCCACCCGTAGGCTGTTGCAGAGTTGGCAAAGATTTTACCGATTTCGCTGAGAGCACAGTGAGTGTGTGTCATGGCTTTAAAGATAGCAGATCTCACACTCCTGGGCAGATTGTTCCCTGCTAAACTGGGCACGATAATTTGGCTTTGGTTGAGAAAAAAAGCCCCAAGATTAAAGAACAAATGTGAAAAGAGAACTCAGAGTAATAGGTTTACAAACATAAAAAAAAAAAATCATCCTTTTTGTAAAGGAATAGGCCAGATGGACTTCTTCTCACAACACATTCACAGGAATTTCTGATGTTTATTACATGACGATATAAATGACGATAAACAGATTGTATCAGCACAGTCTTTGTTTTTGCTAAAAATCTATTATCACATATAATCTACAACCTGGCAAATACAAACATTGTTCTCGTATTAAAACTGAGGATCTGGTGTGGTGAGGTAGCCATAAATAGACTACCTCACCACACCAGATGCATTCAATAGTAACACGGTTCTGCAATGGAATAATAGTTAAAACAGCCCAAAAACACATCACCATCATACTATCAATGGTTTGGGGGTTACAGATATAATCAATTGGCTATTTCTTTTATTATTGTGATATGGCAAAGAAAAAAAACTTCATACTGTGATATATTTAGCTGTGTTTAAGATAAGACCAGTTCTGCTGTTGTTGTTTTAACTCTCTGCCTTAGGAGCGGAGTGACTTTTAAGCTTGAAATCTAAATAAGTACCTGTCTGTTCCCTTCTGGGGCTGTTAAAGCCACGTGATTCATTCCTGTTTATTACGGCGATGCTGACCACTGATCAGAATCAACTGTGTGAAGGAGCCTATCTTATTCATTTATCATTGTGTAATATAATTTTTGCCTCAAAGAAAGAAAAAAATGCCTAAATATGTACTAATCTAGGCTATACTGGTCTGGAGGGGCTTTTTAGTTGTATTCACTCTATTTTATCGGCCATGTGGTTTATGTTTCACAGTCAGATCCAACACTAGACATTAGGATGCGTAGATAAGTGACCTGATCCTAAGTATGTGAGCTTCAGTCTGTCAACACTCTTACTGCGCATATCTAAAAGCATCAGTCGTAGAGCTGAAGTCATTATTAAGCAAAACAGCCATTAAAATGCTTAAATATATCAATGACAGTTAATGTCAGCTTTTTTGTCTCGTTGCTTTGCAGCAATTCAAATTGCACCATTTTCTGTAACGCTTTTTGTGTCTCCCTTTCTTCTCATGTATATTGAAGAGATTTATTTTTGATTATGTTTAGTCGTAAGCTCAGAAACAAACGGAGGATCTCCAGCAGGGCTGATGGCATCGGTTTAAAAGCACGGATCCATCAGTCACAAATGTATTTAACAGCATGGGTGGTCCTGCTGAAATGTTTACGGCTCACATTCTTCCTCCTTCTCCGCCTCCTCCAGCATCTTCACAGCACCGCAGTATTTCTTTTCTCTTTTAGAGTAAATGTTTGTCTTATGATGGTCTGAATTATGCAGCACAATGGACAACTTTCATTACCTCGACGTGTCAAATGGATCTTCCTTCTTGACACACGCTGGTTTGCTTCCCTCGGTGCTGTGCAGCGTCCCCGGCTGACAAACGTGCTACAAGTGTTGACTCCACATTCATGTCACTCAAAGATTTGTGTCTTTAAGGCGCCGTGTTTAAAGAATTGCCGAGTAAGAACACGGGGATGTTGGCTCGGACTCTCCGGGCTGGAAGAAGGTAAAGCCTTAAACTGTGCACAATACAGGAATAAAATAAAAACAGTGGGGAAATGCAGATGTACCAGCGGCAAAGGTCAAGGCAAATAAAAGATATGTTAAAAAACACAGCAAAGAATAATAAGAGACTAAGGGCAAATTTACAAGATAAAGAAAAATCATGGCCACATGTCTTAGCAACCCCTGGTAAAAATATGGAAAAAAATACATGCATCTTTTATTGCAGTAATCTTCCCTTACTCTGGATATTTTAGAGAAATCCAGCCTCACATTTGAGTGCTTTTATTTAAATACTAAGTAAATTAACAGGGCTGCACCTACTGGTACCCCTGCTGTCTACACTAAGGTGGGAGCACAGAGAGAGAGAGAGATCTTTAAGCATTCCTTTTTGGACCATCTCTCTAAATCATCCAGTGTTCTGCATCCCTGCAGCACAGGATCTAGGATTTGAGTATGATGAAAACCGAGATGTCCGTGAAAAAAAAAAAGGATGAATATATCCGGTGAACTATTTCAGGCTTGATTTGGCCATTAGGTTTGGTTCATTAACTGCAACACCTCCGCGTCAAGCCTTTTTTTTTAGCTTGTTTACTGGCAAAGGACACCAGATGTTTATTTAAAAAATCTCCAAGGATTTCATCCAGTCAGTGATGACATGTTTTTTAACAAGGTTCCCGGGACATTGGGAAGACAAACAGGACCACAGCATCACAGATCCTCCACCGTACTAATCATGCACCGTTCATACCAGATCGAAAAGGGGTGTTGAGCGCAGAAAACATCAATCATATGCAGGCCCGTATTAAGACAATGTGGTGCCCCTGGGCACTATACCTCACTGCCCCCCCCCCCCCCCCCCCCCCACCCCACACCCTTACCCGTGCTGTCCTCCGGTCAAAAACATCAGACATAATCAAGGGGATTTCTGTAATGTAATTTACTATTTATACTAACTTACACAACTACATGTAGGCATATGAGCAGTGAGCAATATTCAAATATCTCATTTTAAAATGTTGAAATAAAAAAATCTTGATTTATTTATCATTTATTATTATTGTGACATCAGTGTTCACAAAAGGAATAATGCATGGTCTTTCAACAATTTCAAGTTAATAATATAACAATTTATGAAAAATATATTTTTAAAGCATGTGTCATGTGGTGCACCCCCATGGTTGGTGCCCCTAGGCACTGGCCCACTGGCCCTTATGGATAATCCGGCCCTGATCATATGTAGTCTCCTCTGGCCAAAACATGTGGTTATAGTTCCAAAGATAAGCTGCGGAGAAAGTAACCCTAATAATCATGCATCCTTTTAGGATAGATTTTTCTCCAAGTCATATCAGTATTAATAGGAAGTACAGCAGACGTTTGTTTTTTAAAGATTTCAAATTGATTAAAGTCCACATGGAAATTTAGCGATAAATAGATGTTTGTTTTTGCACATTTTCGCTGTAGCTAAAGTCTCCATTTAGACGCCTTATTTAATGTCGACAGGGCATTTCATTATTTATGGGTGAAAACTTGTTAGTTCAGTAGTTTTAGGTGACTGCTTGAACAACACTAAACACAATATACTTGCTTCAAGATGCTTTTCTCAATTTAACCTTTAACCAACAGGATGTTAACGGACTCGCTTAAATGTATCTTGGGCCTTTTTACTTGTGAACCTGTGTTCTCCTTTTATCCTGGCTGGAAGCAAACCTCCCTAAAACAATTTTATTTGGAAGGTCAGGCGTGACGGTGTAGCTGAAGCAGGTGGCGGGGAGTCTGCTGGGGTTGGACTGTGTAAAATAACTCTGTGAGATTTGAAGGACTTAATGGGAGTGAGTCACTTTGGCACCCACTCCTATCTTCCTGATCTTTGTTACAGGTCTCTTGCCGAGATGACGGCGCCCCGCTTCAGGGTTTTTCCGTTATTTTCTAAATTAATCACTCCTCCGTCATACCAGGACAGGGGCCTTGAGTCTTGCTGTGTCTTTGAGGAAGTATCTAGAAACAGGAAATTAGAAATTTCCTTTCTTTTCTCTGGACAAATTAAATGCTCCGATGCTTACATTTTTAACAAAACTAGGTGTAAATGAATCAGATTTGTGCATCAAGCCCATCAAAGAGCTTCCGGCAATTTCAGATCAAGGTATCTCTGAAAGAGAACAGACGTTTTAGCCCGAACAAACGCAGAATGAGGCCAATTTAGAAGAAAGCAGCTTGTTCACAGAGCAGGAGAAACATTTAAATTAACCTGGAATCTGGTTTCTTCCAGTATTCTCTGTTTCTAAGTTACAGGCGCTCCAGAAGGATTTATCTCAGTCTGAATGCGTTACGGCTTCTCAGGCATGTGGTGGGTGTTGTAGCAAATATTACAACACTAAAGAAATAGGATGAAAATCCCAAATCTGTTTATGCCTTTATACAGGATGGCACCGCATAGTGAATATTCCCAATCTGAGGGAGCCTGACAATGATAAGACAATGATGGATATGGCAAGAGTCTTATTAAATATTCCCTGTGCAGATAAGCAAAGGCACAGGCTATCAAAAGTGATGAATGGCATGCCTGAAGACATTCTGGTGCATGAGCCTCTGACAAAGTTATATCAGAGGTAATCTTATGACTTTGACCTTTTTATTTGCTCTGTATTCCACGGCCAACTATTCAAGTTACACCTAGCAGTAGAGAAGATGAGTGCGGGCAGACTGAAATAATTTAAGGCGAAATGGACTTAAGATTGTCATAGTTGATAAATGTATATCAGCATACGTTTGGTCAGAGGGAATTATGCAGGTAAAAAAAATCCAAAATCTGTTTTTCCCTGTGATCCCCTGTGGCCTGGTGTTGTTTTTTTATGAGTCCCAATGCAACTTATGGAGATGAATTTATATTAGAAACCCCGAGCTGCTGCTCATGTTTTAACTTCTGCATCTCCTCACTCCCCCCGTCACTGGACACGGTGCCAGGGTTTCTCCTTTACAGAATACATTTTTTATATGAACTGTGCCTTTAAAAACCTTCAGCTTCACTTGATACTAAATACTGTTTCAAGGCTTCCAGTTATGAAGTCAGCTATCAGTTTTTTAGTAGTAAAAATGGCCAACCTTACAGCACTTCAAATTATTCAGATTTCTGCCAGCCCGTTGTGTTCTTATAGGGTTGCAAGTTTTTGCCTCTTTAAAATCCTCCATCCAGCCATTTTCTGTGCCCACTTATCCGTGCAGGGTCGTGGGTGGGAGGGTTGGTTAATCCTCCCCAGCGGTCATTAAACGAATGCCGGGGTACACCCTGAACACGTCGCCAGTCCACATAAGGCATACACTCACCGCTGAGGGCAATTTAGAGACCAATTAACCTATCCCATGTTGTTACACTGTGCACAGGGAGAATCTGCACGCTCCATGCAGAAAGACCCCATGCCAGAACTCGAACCCTTGCTATAAGGCAACAGTGCTACCAACTGCTCCACTGCCCAGAATACATCTAATATGAGAGCTGTGACCTTCATATTGTCCCATGATTAAATCGTGCAGGTGCATGTAAATAACGTGTCATGCATATGTTATCACCACTGCTAGCAGGCTCCAGGACCTAAATATACTGCCACCATGATAATAAACCAACATTATCCAAACGTGGCTGTTTTTTACCAGCTGAAAAGTGTTGGAAAACTGCAACGCTCCATCAAATCCATAGGGAGCATGTTGCATTCTTTATGCACCCCATGACCCGGCAGAGACCAGAAAGAGGGGCTTATTAGCTGTCACACGTCTTTGTTTGACCCTCAGAGTGCATTTAGTTTAAGTCTGGTTGTTGCTCCTTGTCAGATTGTTGTCCTCCACTGTTTTCTTCTTGTCATGTAATTGCAGAGTCTGGGATATCTGTGCAAATCTGAACTTAATTGCGTTTCACAAATGGGGTTTCAGTAACTAAGTAATGCTAGTCATATTAATGATTTTGGACGGCCTATGCAAGAGCCCTGAGTGAGCCATGAGTGAGTGAAAGCAAGGAGATCTTCCAACGTCAAAGACTTGTAACCCATCATCAAAGGCAAGCCGTCAAAACACCAACGGAAAACATGCAAAAAGCTGGTTAGCAAATGTAAGAAGGGTTTGATTGCTTATGCCAATGAAGATTTTTTCCATTGACTATTATGCAATTTTTTCACAATTGATACTGCTTTTAGATTGATTCGCCATCTTTTGGGAGATGTCTGTCTCACTTTCTTTCAGAAACAAACTTCTTCATTAAATGAAAATACATCCAAACCAACATTTTACAGGAGTGGTGATAACTTGGTCTTAGGTGCAGGTTTTGGTGCTTTATTCCTTAGTCATGCCTCCTGGCGTCAGAGCTTGTTGTAGATTTAGGAAAGAGGTTGATTCTTTGTAGTCTCCTTGCAGGTTAAACTCCAGGCATTCGTGTGCTTTGATCTGAGCAGAACTCTTTGCCATCTCTGATTGCAAATGGCATACTCTTTCATACTTTTGATTTTTCTGTTTGTTCTGCACTAAAAGGCTACATTTTACATCATAAGAGCACAGACCACATTTTTTCCCCGATGTCCCTATTTGCATCTTCTGGTTTTGAATCTTAATATAGCTTCAAACATGCTGTCCTAACTGCTTTCATCTAAGTCATGCGCTCAGATAAGATGCTGACAGGAGGAAATTGGCTCTTCTCTTCTTTTTTATCTATTTTGCGATTGCAAGGTTATGAATACGCAGCTGCACATATGAAAGATGGCTTTGCTTTCTGATGACTTACTATTCATGTTGTATGAACCAATTAACTGAGATAGCACCTAAAATAAATCTTCCTACCCCTTGATTTTTTTATTCTCATTTTGTCATGTTAAACTACAGACATCAAGATTGTTATTGGGATTTTATGTGACAGGCCAAAACACACAGGTTCATCATTCTGAAGTAGATGGACAATAAAATGTGGTTAAGCAGTATTACGAGGTTGGTTGCCTCTCAGTTTTACGCCACAAAAGATCACAATGAGATAATTTTCCTGTTGCAAACGAGACCTTATTAAACAGAAGATTAAATCTGGTTCAGACTAGAAGGAGGATAAGTCCCTTATAAATAAAAAACTGAAGGGTGGTGTGCGTCTGTATTCAACCCCCTTAACTTTGATTAGCCTAAATAAAATGCAATGCAACCAATCCCCCTGAAGTTACATGGCTTTTGGTCCACCTGCCCAAAATCTAATCTCAGTATTGATACACCGGTCCTGTGAAGGCCTTAGATTTGTTTGAGAACGTTAGTGAACAAACAGCATCAGGGTTAGATTATAGAAAAGACCAAGCTTCTAACACCTTGCTTAGCACTATTCAATCCATCAACAAAAGGGTATGGCATGAGTGCAAAGCCGGATGGAGCTGAATACGAGGCAATCCAGGTAGAAACACAACTAGAAACGACCCTAAACATACAGTCAGCAACTGGTTGGAATTAAAGCATTTTTATGTAAACACTACTTGTGTTTATCCATCCTATTATATGTTAGTAAGATATATACAAGTTTGCGTTTGCAATAAAATGTGAAGAAGTTTAAAGCTGCACTGTGTAATTTTTAGCCACTACAAGCGCAATACCTGTAGCCTCCAAGTTTAGCGCCCCTGAAGGCCACTGGCAGCATTACGCTGGAGCAAAATTAAACAGTCTCCCTCCACGTTTTGGAATCTGATAGCGGAACCACTTTGGACCAAAGATTGAGAAGGACCGGATCCGTCGATGAATGGATCATCACATGACCCATTCTAGGCTACGTCAGTCTGAACTTAGACTGCCGACCCTCTCAAGTCACCTCTCAACACTTGGTGCATATTGATAAGCTTGCACAGCTTATCAATATGCACCAAGTGTTGTATATTGACCTAAAAAGAATACTTTAATATATCTCAAATAAAGCTAATACTTGGGTCAAAACAAGGCAATGCATATGGTTCTTGATGTTCAAGCTATAAAAATGCATGATATGTGATTAATATACAAGAAATATTAGAATTATCTTGATAACTGTCTTACAAATATCTGCAACACGGTATTTAAATATTCAGTGGTCATACTGAAAAGCCTAAACTTCGTTAGAGCAGAGCTTTTCAGTCTAATAAGGTTAGTTCTCACTGAAGGCGGCTCAGACCAGAATAGAAAGCAGCCACAACACTGCGCCAAGATTGTAAATCCTCCATGAGTCATATGTTCTGCAAATGAATGATGCATTCAAATCAAGAGTAAGATCTAACATCCTGGCATTGTATAAATGCGAGCAGCAATTTCACATGCTTCTTTACACCCTGTTTATCCATAAATCACATTCTAATGCTTTCAAGTCTTTCCCCTGTGTTGTGTAATGGGCACGTTTGAGTAACGTCTGGCCGATGAACCGAGGAGAATTTTCTTATAGATGAAAGGACACGACAACAACAAAAAAAAAATCTTTAGGATGCTTTAAAATGGGATGCGCGTGGAGCTCTGTCCGGTGATTAATGTTTGTTTTTCTACATGCTGGGAACAAAGGAATATGATTACCCAATGCTGGCAGCATACACAGACGTAATCTCCACAAGGACATACGTCCTGGTTTTCGATTTGAAGGTATTGACAAGAAAAATAATGCATAGGAGAGCTCTAATGTTTTTCACTATTATTATTACATTAGATTAGATTCAACTTTATTGTCATTACACAGGTACAGGTACAAGGCAACGAAATGCAGTTTAGGTCTAACCAGAAGTGTAAAAGCAGCAAACAGGATAAACAATAGTTAATAAGTACATAACATAAGTACAGGACATGGGTTTTTACTGAATAAATATAGAGATGAATACTATTATAAACAGAATTTTACTGATAGATTTGTCCTATGAATATAATATATAGATAACTAGTATCATTACTTAAAAATACCAATAGTTTAAACTGAATATTTCCCACCTAATGTGATCCATCAGATTTTTTTTTCTTCTAAAAAAGAAGGAGCGATTAATAAAGTAAGAAAAATAACCCAATGTTTCTTATAGGAGGTGCAATCTGAGTAGAAAACTATGACCTATTGTCCTAATAAGAAGCTTACGGGGTGATGTTATAATTAAAGTTCTAATCTTTAGCTGTTTAATTATTTGACTGAAATGTGTGATGGGAACTTTATCTCAGCCCTACCACAGAAAAAGAGCTTTGAAACAAGTTACATCTGATAGCTAACTTTATATGATAGCTACTTTATTGAGAGACTTAAAGATTTTTGTTTTTACTTTTTTTTTATCAAACTTAAATGCTTCAAATCATTAATCCAAAAAGGCAACTTTCAAATGATAATTTTCTTTACTAAGGGAATAGAGCTATTCAAACCACCCTGACTGAGTGAATAAGCAATACCCTATTAATGTGGTACCTGGTAGTGCCACTGTTGGGTGGCCAACATGTATTTGCAATAGCTGGCAATCTATTTTACATTGCTTTAGAGGAATTTTGGCCTGCTCTTCTTTGCAGAATTGTTTTAAATTGGAGAAGAGTTTCTCGCCATGGTTCCTTTAATAGATTTTAGACTTCGTCTTTTACCTGGTGAAAAAAGGCAGACATCTCATGAATCCGTAGTTAACTCCATAACTCCAAGGCTTTTATTTCTTGAGGTTTTGTATGTTTTTGTAAAATGTCACATGTGAGTTGAATAGTTACTTGTATTCTGCTTTTTATAAGAAAAACTATCAGTAATCAAAGCTCAACAAAAAATATTTCCTTTTTAAACAGGAATGAAATAACCTGAGTTGATCTCAGAACAGCTGTGTTGATCAAAGCTCTCTCTTAGCAGTGTGGCCGGAGTTTATTCAATCACTTAACTCTCCAGACTTTCCCTTGTGTGCCTCATGATTATTTCACCAGCTTCATACATTTTGCAAAATGCTCAAGGGCAAGACACCTGTCTCAAAGTTGCAGGAAACCCTAGAATAACTTCATCCAGCTCTGTCCTGCACACATTGGACAGGTTCTGCATCGGATCTGTCTTCACCTTGTGAAGTGATGGTTACTGTTGATAGTTTATGTCAATTTAGTTTAGTATTTAGTATTTACATTGTTTTGTTTGTTTGGCCTTAGGGTTAATTGTTTTACTAATCACTAGCAGATTGATACAAGAGTCTTGTAATGTCTGCTGATCCATTAGTTTGTATTTGTCACAATTTCTAGGAGTACCAAATCATGTTGTACACATACACATTTAAATTTCATGACACAAATGAAAATATTGGGCCGGAAGGTGAATAAATGCGGGATTACCATTATGGTGTCACAGACTGTAAGAAGTCAGTTAGACTTAAAGGGAAAGTAGGAAAACTGACTGACAAATAAACCCAAGGTCCAGAGTTTCAATCCCATTAAATTGGTTAGACAGACTTGTTTAATATTGTCAGAGAAGACTATCTAAGTTAAAAAAGAATGAAATTTAACAGTTGGCAAGACTAACCCTAACCTTGCTATTGTAGAAAAAGGTCACTTTCATCATGTAGCTGCTGTTCTGGAGGACCAGAACAAAAAGGAACCACAACGGGTATTAGAGCTCATGAAATATTTAATGAGGTGATGTTTGAATTAGTTTGTCTACCAAAGGAATGCAGCCTTTTTGAAAAGTACAGAGACACAACAAGGAAGTCTGCTCTGGTTATTGCTCTAGATATGTAATATATCCTTTTAGGCATTACATTATTCATACGACTAAACAATGGAGGCCAGAGGAAGACAATCCGGCCGCTGCCACCAGTGGTGATGACGAGACAGGGCTTATCCCATGCTCCATAAAAGTGTTCAAATAGTTTGTCCTTGCTATACAGAGCAAAAAAACATGAAACTGGGTTTGGTAGAACATGCATGGTCTTTCAATGTCAACTGGCCCTTGAAAAGGTTTTCTCGAGGTACCCTCTTTGTCTTGGTGGCAACAAAGTGTTGAACTAGGAACCAACAAGCTTTGCCAGTTCAGCACATTGGTTGTAAAAAATAATGCCCAATCACTGCTCTGCCACTGGATTATGGATCCTTTGCAAGTGCAAACATTTTCATTGCTATCTATAGAGGAAGCTGTAGACGGAAAGGTGGGAAGGTCTTGTCCTGCTTCTCAAGATCTGTGGAGGTAAAATGACATTATTCTGAATTAAAGATTCTGGGATGCCCAAAGGTTTTAGCTTGCACACGTGTTGGGCCAACAGGAAGTCGATGCTCTTTTACCTTTAATAGGCAGAAGCAGCAGCTATCAGAGTCAGTGAAGGAGCCAAGCTGGCTTCCTTGACCACAAACTCATATTTCTTGTGCTTGAGCTTGTTAGCTAAAGCCTGTGGAGCTAACTTCTACTTGTTTTTCAAAACATTCACAGAACTACCTACAGCAGGTGACATAAGTTGAAAACAATACCACAGCACCCTGTACTAAGGAATTTGATGATCCCTTTCTGTAAAGAAATATATGCATTAGCAAATAAATAGACTTAGTCAGTGTCAGCCAGTGGCAGCTTGTCAATAGGGGTACTAGTGCGCCACCCTCATCAAAATTGTAGGAGAAAAAGTGTGGACATGGTAAACATGAATTACAATCTAATCTGTTCATTCATAAAATGTTTCTGACTTTTGTTTTTTTTTAAGTATTCTTATTCCATTTTAGGTTCATTGGGGATATTTTTTGTGTCCAATCTGATTAATGCATAATACCTACAAATCAAAGTCACACTCTTGGCAGCTTGGGTGCGAAGGCACTAATGCCACTCAAACATACAGAGGCAAACAGACAACAAGAGTCAAACAACAACGACAAGACAGGGAGAATGGTGCAGTGAAATAACACTTTGTCTTTTATTTACAAAATAATAATTTCACAAGGCTTTTGCTGGAGAAAAAGCGGACAAAGGTACTTGCACCAGGTTGAGCAGACTTAAAAATCAAGCAACAGACTAGTGATTGTGGATGATTTATGTTCAAGTACAGTTTATCGTTGTGTTTTAATCTCTGAACTGTAGTGCGGATAAAGTTTTTTTCACCAGCTGCCACTGATAACTACCCTAACCATTCAGAGCCTAATGGCTTGCCTGTTATTTATTCCAGGAGATATGTGCTGGGCTTTTCACCTTAATGGTGTGGGAGGAAAGAAACCTTTCACAATTTAATCAACATTATTTGTACAGTAACATACCAATAATGAAATACCCTAGATGCCCTTTAGACGGTTGCTTCATATAAGGAAAGGAAAAGTCCTCACAGTTACTTCCCTTAACTGAAGTCTGAACCATATTTTAAAGGTATTTTCCAATAGTTTTATCTTCTGAGGGCACAGCGACCCTTTGTACAATTCAAGTGAAAAAATACAGTCATTACTGGGATTATCCCTTTTGTGAGCCTCGCAGAGTGCTTCCAGACATCTTATCTGTCTGTTCCAAACACAGCTTGTCCTGTTTTCTGACGGTATTGCTCATTCTTATCAGGTGAAGCGCTTAAGTACGTGGATAATAGCTGCGAGCACATTTGACCAGGTCATCATCTGTTACTTAAATCTAGACAGGATGCCAAGTGAAGAAAACACCTAATTTGAAATAGGAATATTTAAACACAACAATATGAGCAATTTTTTTTCAGTTCAGGAAGCTTTCACTGAATAATTAGTGAACCAAAAGGAACGATGATTGCTCCTCCTGTTTTACTCTAAAATAATTTCCTTCATTTTGAGAGGAACAATGCCATTCATTGTCATATTTTCATCCCTGCCAACATATTACTCTTTGCAATGGAAATGATGTGTTAGAATCAAAACAGGATGATTAAGATAATACAAAAACATATTTCAAAACGTAAACAGTTTTATATTTACACAACTCTCAACCAAATAAATACGCACAGTACATTTATACATTTGCAACATTATCCTCTGGACCAGCATCCCACGCTTTGCACTTATCTCATATTTCACAAGTGTTCAAAATAAAAAAATCAAATCATACAAAACAAATTCAATACTGAATACTTATTCTAAGAACACATCAGAATATTTGTCAATTCAACGTCACTTTTTTATGCTTCCTCTGTATTTTTCACAGCTGAGCCAGGTTTCCAGCAAACAAAATGGATCCACATGTATCACAAGAACGGCTGAATGTACAAATCTATTTACACTAATCATTATAAGAAAGGCTATGTAAGCAAATTCACACAATAACATCGATAATTACTGGCAACTTGAGACAGACAAGCTATGAAATCTTTACTGGAAGAGTTCGGTTTAGTAGTTTTCTTTTTCCTTTGAGCGCTTTTAATAAGACAGATTTTATATCCGTGTGGAAACCATGAGATTTTGGAAACTCGTTAGCTCCAGTTAGCCACTTCCAGACCTGTTGTTGTGAAGGAAAATGGGTTTTAATTGCTGCTTCTTTATGCTGTCCAAACATTTAATAACACACGAGATAACACACAACAATAAATGGTAATTAGCTAAGTAACATTATTTAACGTGTTTAATTTAGAAGTAAAAAAATAAAATGTTAACTTTTTTCTCTGACCTTTTTTTCCTTCTGATACTATCTAGGTCACGCTGCAGATAGTCCACATGTTTGACGTGACGAAAACTGTCTAGAAGTGCAAACTAGTGCAAGAAAGGACGGAGTTTCCCACAGGTTTCCATGCCAAAGATCACAAAAATTTGTGACTTTTCGACACCAGTATTTTCCATTGTCCTTTGAGTTTTCTTTTTCACTCTATCTTGAAGATGCTTTGTTTAGAGTTTAAAAACACCTAGTTATGGTGGAGATTTAAAAAAATAGACAGTGAATTATACTATTATTGGTCATTAAAGATTGTTTTCAATTCTATGTTTTTCTTAAAGAGATAGTTCAGGATTTTTCAAGTGAGGTTCTTTTACAGGTTATGAGCTGTTATTAGCTCACTTGCTGCTCTTTTGGCCTCTTTATTCAAAATAAATCCAGATTATTTGTTATCATAAGTAGAGGACAACACCCAATCAGAAAGAGTTCAAGTTGGAATGTCATAAAGACACTTCAGTCTCTAAAACATCAAAGTGGTTTAGGCAAACGCTTTTTAATGAATCTTCAAATCAACCTTTTGTATGTTTTGGTATTTCCACAAAAACTGATGATTATTTATGTATGAGATGAAATTAGCTTCTTGTGCGTGATACACTGAGAACACAACATGTAAAGCACTTCTTGTCCAACTAACTGCCGTATACAAAAAAATAAAACAATGTAAAAAAACAAAATTACTTTAAGTCAAGCTTTTTAATTAGATTTTTAGACTGCCTTGCTTATCTGTGAGGTCATTATTTTAACCCTAAATGTTTTAAATGTATATTTAGCAGAGATAATCTGGTTATTGTTGCAAATGGCCTGCTCAGAAAGAGGGATTGCTGCAAAGTGAATGACTTAAAAGGAAATGCACAATGAGAGATAAGAGGGGGAGGTATGCAAAAAAGGTCTCAGAGTTGGGAATTAAACATATGACAGACGGACTGGGGACCTTACGGTTCCTTGACATGGAGCTCCCGCTCCACTACCCCACCATATACCCCTCCCCCCCCCCCATCCGATTATATAATAGGACATTTGTATGAGTCTATAGTATATTTCTACATGATTGTAGATTAACTGGACCCCTCATTCTTGTAAATGACCTTGAGTGAACATGTTGTGAACTGGTACTAAAACAATAAACTGAACTCAAACTTTTCATCATGTCTATCAACATTGCAAATGTGGAATTTGGTTGTTTCTGACAAAAATGACTGTGATGGAAGATAACAAAAAGTGTGCAAAACCTTTAGGGCAGATTTCTTCTTTCTGGGTAAACTCTCCTGGATGCTCTGTGTTGCATCATGAACGCGTGGATGACTTGAAGCCTGACCCACGTGAGCTGAGAAGCATGACAACAGTCTTAATGTGACAGGACCAGTCATCCCTGTCACTCTGCTTAGCTTTACATCCTTCTCTACTGCATTGTCATTTTCAGACTCCAGTGACAGTAGGTTTTGTCTCCAAAACGTCAGTGGACCTTTCTGTCAATATTACACATAATGGAGGTTTATCAGCATTATCAGAGCTGCATCGTTGTGTAAGCTAGTTACTGTTACACATTTTTAGTGAGAATCTACCTAACTAGACAATAAACCAGGAACTGTTACATTAACAAGCCTGTACACGAGTCTAAATGCAGAGGCGTTTGATTATCTATGCTGCAATGGTAAACAATTATTGATTGCTAATTTCTGCTTTTTAATCTAATTCACATTGTGCAAGAATCATAGCCATATACTTTATATACACTATTGACTTGTCTGTACAGAATTAAGTTACTCTTCCCGAGTAAATGTAAACATTCAAAGACTGAGTCGTGTAAAGGTATTTCCTCTCCAGGGTCACTGTGCCGCCCAATAGCTGATGAAAAGATCAGCTGGAAGAGTTGCTTGATAACGCTGGAACCTGACATTTGTTGGTGCCCAAATTGTTAAAAAACATTCCTCAAATTGTGGGATCAGGCAAACAAAGAGGGAATGCCACATTATTGGAAGGAAGATGGCGATCTGTCTGTGATAGAGTCGTAGTGCAGAAAGGGGCATTTGTGCTACAAACCCCCTCATGTGGCACTATGCTGGTCTTCCTTCTTAAGCGTCAAGCATTTGAGGAAACCCTCGACCAGTTTCCCCTCGCTACTTTTTAAAATCTAAATACTTCAACACACTTTTTAGGTTTTTGGACAACACTGCGCTGCCACACATTAAAAATACTGGAGCAACTAATTTCTTGCCGCTGACTCTTAAAGGTGCATAGCCACGTTATTTGAGTTTTTATTTATTCATACGTCAGTAGCTAACTCTAGTAGCATGCAAAGTTTTTATGAAAGATTATGATGTCCATTATTTTGGTGTTTTTGCTTTGTTTTTGCTCAATTTGTGAGTAAATAAAGTCTTTTTCTGTTTTTTTTTCCCGAATAAAAACGGAAGTATGCACTGCACATGCGCAGCAGGAAGCAGCTAACAGCTATTAGCATTTCCCAGCAGAACAATGAAGAATGGTCCAAGATCCAGTGGAAAAAAAATCTAAAAATGATTCCAAGAGGGGAAAGACTGGAATGTTGCTGGGAATACAGTATGAACATCAGTGTTCACTGAAGCAGACGCTTAATCTGCTGAGGCTCAGATGTAACTCATCACAGAGTTGACTGAAGTGAGTAAATGTTCTGATATGAGGCTCTCAAAGTTGCTGTAGATCGGTGTATTTGATTATTAACGGATAGTCTTCAATCACTCCGAGCTGTCGCTTTACTGCGAGGCATTGCAGGGGGTCAGGCTTGGTCCAGTATTATGTTTTATTTATTAAGGAAACCGGCATTTTGATAGTTCTGTGATACTGCTGGTAAATGGCACCATGTGTGTTTATATCAGCACATCGCGCCCGGTCCTGGGGTCTATTTCTCTATCCTAAAAAAGGATTGACAAAACACTATCAGGATGGACACTTGGTGTATATGACCTTATTTTATCATGATCAAATGGTTTTTGGTCTTTTGTTTAAGCATATAACATGGCTATGTACCTTTAACAACACAGTTTCACAGAGTTCTCAAATTGCACTAAGGGATTTTAATCAGCTCAGAATAACATCTAAACACTTATCTGACAGTGCAGTTCCCATTGGGAAACACTTTTAATCACATTCTTATATGATGTGTGACTATGTCATGTATCTGAGCACAAAAAACAACAGTTAAGCTGATGATCAGACATGTCAAAAACTAACCTGTCAGCTTTATACTAAAAAAAAAATAAAAAAAAATGAGAAAAACACATTCAAAATTGTTAATATCAGCAACTTTGGTTTTCAAAAATCTAAACACGATCAGTAAAAGCTTTGTATACGTCACAAATAATTACATATGCTGATGAGTGAAAGTTTTTTTTTTTTGTTGGAGAGTTTTCTGTGTGACATGAGTTTTTGTCATGAGATAATTTTTACAGCTTGCTCATCTGCATCTCTGCTTTCACAACTCATATGGAGGACAAGTCGTCATGACAGGAAGACGAACCACGGCGGGTTTTGGGGCTGCAGCGCGTCAACATGGTGATTTGGGTGCTGAAGTTGTTGCTGCTGCCGATTGACGGGTGTTGGTATTTGGTGTCTGAGCCCATGTATCTCTGTAAGTGCCACCTCCGCCACTTCCTTTTGATCTCTCCTTGGACCTACAGTTGGTCGAGGAAAAACACAATTCAATTTTCCTACGCCAAGATTAACTTTAACTTAAAAAAACTACTTGTTCTTAAATATGATAGCACAAACAGTAAAGAAAACATTTTTCAAGTAAATAACATATAAAATACAGCAACGTTTTGTCTTTGCCTGAAAGCTTTACTTTATTAGAGGAGTGATATTGAAAGCTTTTTAAATCATGAACCACCGTCAATACAAGATTTTCAAAGGACCACCTTTCTGACACACAATTTTTAATTTAATGAAACAATAGCACTTGGACTTTTTCAGAGAGCTGTGTTGTTTAACAAATCAAACAAAAAAAAATTAAAAGATTTTCTCCACTTGCACCACCTGATTGGTTGAAGGATCTAAGTCATGCATTACATTTTTATTTAAACATTTACATGCTCAATTGTAAATAGGAAACAGCACAAAAAACTGCAAATTGCACATTTCTACAACTCAATTTCTTGCACAGTATTGCAGGCTATCTGACTTTTTTGACTTGAAAATGAGTCCATTAGCTGCTAGGGAGTATTTACACAATAAAGCCCCTCAGAGAGTGTTGTTGGCCAGTGCAATCAACAGTTACAAAAAACAAAACAAAAACTTGCAAAGATTTTGTCTTGTTGTGTCTGCGTGTTATGTGTAACTATGTGAATTCTGAACACATCAAAAATTATACATTTTGTTACACATAATGACAATAACAATTCTTGATTCTTGATAAAGAGTTTGATATGGGGAAGTCAGTGGCTGTGTCTGAAAAGGTCTAATTGTAGAAATGTGTTAGCAGTCGCCATGATAAGTGCTGTCCGAATAGCGCAGTCAGTAAGGAAGGGGGCAGGAAAAGAAGCCTGTATTCTTCCTATCATAGTTCCTTTAGCATAGGAAGCTTGAATTGTCCCTTACTCGAGCTAAGGAGCTATCACACAATCCTTTCTGTGACATGACGTATGAGCACAAGGTTATTTTTAAATGGTTAGCACCATTATGGGTGGAGTGAAGCAATGCTAGGTCAATCTGTAACGCTAGAACTATTTACAGGGACTTTATTGACGTTTACTGTGTGTGACACATGCAATTTATTAGAACATTTCGATCAGAGTCAGAAATTTCTCTGTCCTCAAAATCCAATATGGCTGCCCTGAATATAACTGTAAGTGACAGGGGCAGTAAAAGCTTATTTGCAGTTTAGAAGGATTGTTTTTGTAATTTTTTACAGACAATATCCAACCTCCTATACTGAACTTGTAGCTAAAATACAAAATGCTGAGAAATACATTGTTAGCTCGTATTGCTAACTGCAGTTAGCCTGGTCACTGAACATATGTTACAAAACGGCAGTACTTTTTTTTTTAACTTGGAACTGGAAGATGATTGAGTTTGGCTAAATCTTATTCCCTGATCCGAGCTAAATTAAAGACAGCAGAAGAAGCATCCAGAATGATGGTTTTCTGTTGTGTGCTTCAGTTTTTACAGTGAGCGATCGCAACGTTCCCTGCAATACCTCTCCTTTGACTGCTGAAGGAGAGATGAAAGACTGAGGGACTCGTCTTTTTGCTACTTATTGACATTACATCACATTTAGTTCATCTACATTTATTTTACAAGCAATTTTGCCAAACCTTCATCTGAGCAATCAGGTATATCCAACAAATAACATTGTTAATGTTAACTAATGTATTTATAGGCAAATGTTTTGCCACAGTTATCATTAAGTTTTTATTAAATTTGTATTTATTTATTTAAATCTAAGGATATTTCATATTTCTGTTGTTTGTCTTTGTTTTTTTCTTTTATGGATGTAAAGTCTGCTAAAAAAAGATTTATTACTATTAAATACAGTATCTGTACTCAAGATGGATACTAAGGTCACCTGATGGATCAAGTTCTACTATACCACCCTTGGATGAAGCCCGCTTCAAAACGTTAGCAACAACAACAACTCTAAAAGGATCTGACTTTTAACCACTTTATAAAAGTGTTTAATTTATATTCAGAGCAAATTTTTCCTGAAACCTTTTCATAGTTTTTGCTGTTTGGCACACACGTATAGCTAAAGAATGTAAGGTTGTTTTAACATAGAAATTCATTTCCATTTCTCATTTTCCACACATTTGAAAAATGTAGCAAGCGAATCGACACTAAACGATAAAAGTTTGGAGACAACCCAGAGCTAGAGGAGCCCTCTAAAAAGAAACTCTACTGAACCTCACCGTTTTAGAGTCGACTATAAAGGCACAGAGGAGGAATGAAGATGGATGAGTCTGCATCAGCTGAATGTCAACATACATGGCACAAAGAACTGAGCCAGAATGAACAGGGAAATGGAACAGAGCCCAGTTTTGAGTATCCTCTTGTTAGTATTTTAGCAAAGTTTTGTTATCTGCAGAGATTTAACTAACCATAGAAATGTAAAATCAAGTACAGGTCGGTCCTCTCTACATGCTTTTTTCAGCATTATTTATGTTGCTTTCGTTGCATGCAGGAAAACTTTCACTTTGTATGGGCCACACGTATATCTAAGAGCTGCAAATCTGAATACAAGAACAGCACTGATCTGATAAAGTGAGCTTTCTAAATGTGGATTTTACTAACAGCACACTAGGTGTACCTGATAAACCTTACATTATATTCCCCTGTTTATGTTTTGTTGTTTTTTTACAGTTTCTTGTTTTACTGTTTCAAAAAGGACACACATGAACTCTGTTGTTGTTCTTAGTTTTGCTATTCAAAAACCTAATTATTATCTCCCACCTTTAGGAGTTAAACTTTGAAAAAGACTTGTGAGAATCTCTGCCGATTATTATTCAGACAGTGTAGAATCAAGTGATTGAATCTGGCTCAGCACTGAGGACATAATTAATCTCTCCACTGAGAGCCTCTGCAGACATCACCAGCGACATGGCCGCCTTTTATTTTTGTCCCGCCTGGCAGGCAGACTGCTGAGAACAGCTCCGGTGTGGGAAAGAGGGCTGGAATATGAGCAGCCTTATACCTCCATCTGCCTTACACGGCTGCTTGTGAATGTAAATGTTGAAGTCAGGGAAGAACAGAGGAACTACGACCGCAGGCCCCCCCCTCCTCCCTGGGAATCGTGGGTTTCTAAATGTGTGTTTGTGTAAATGTTTAATCGACCTACCTCAGCGTTGAGAAAGCAGTAAAGGACTGCAACCACAAAGCCCTGGAGCAAGAAAAACACAGGTGTAAAAATTATTGAAGGGAATGTCACTGGAATATTCTGATGAATGGGTTCATCTCGCTTTTACACATATTACAAATTCAAGGACATGCATTCTTTGAAAAAGAAAAACTAATTTTAAACTGACAAAAAAATACTTTCTTAGGTTTATTATTGCAGCTCATAGTGCAACTCTGTTGTCTGGCAGCTCTCACCATTGTTCCTCGATAGTTTAATTAACATATAAAGCAAAATTTTACAAAGTAATGTCTCATAGAGGCCTTTTTAACCTGCTAATGGTTCTATAAAGCACCATACAGAGAATAATATAAATTTAAAGTCTCAACAATAGAAGTGCCTGAACGATGCGGTTGCAGGCCAGCAATGAATGTGTAAATGGTTAGCAAGGATGCTGACAGCCCCCGGAGGGGGTACATTTTGGCACTGTTAGTGAATCAATTTGTTTTAAGAGTGTCCAGCTGTCAGAAAACAGAACGGTGAGTAAAATAACCAGACTTAGAAGCTGCCTCGTTGACGCATTTAACAGCATTACCAGTACTTGGGGAGGCTTGACAGTAGTCAGTTTGGAGGATTATATGAGATGGTGACCACGGCAAGAGGTTCATATTGTGCAATTGTCTGTTTCATATACAATTATGTGGCTTTATATTGGTCCTGCAATGGCTGAAACACAATATGAGGATCCTCTCTTAGTGTTTGGAGGGTGGCGAGAAACCAACAAACATGAACAAGTGAGTTTGATGTGGAGGAACTTATCAGGCCGCACAGAGTCCTGATCTTAACCCAATGGGGCACCTTTGTGATGAATTCAAGAGGAGACTCTAAGCCAGGCTTTCACGTCCAACATTGACGTCTGACTTGACAAATGTCCTCCAGGAAGAACGGTTAAAACTTGTGAAAAGCTTTCCCAGAGGAGTTAAAACTGCTATAGCTGCATATTAAACACAGAGGAAGAATGAGATCTCACTCAAATTTATATGTGTGAAAGCAAAATCCTTTGGCAAGAATAGCATATATCTGAAATCACTTGATGTTGCCCAAAACGAGCATTGTTTATGTGCGGACCAAGGTAAAAAAGCATTATAGGATACACCAACATACTGTATGTGGCAAGATAAGAAGCAGTGACACAGCTACTTTAACAAAGTTTGAGTCAGCAGATGTGGTTCTAGCAATGTGTCACTGAAGTGTATGCCTACACCTAAAAACCACCCAGCTTCCTCATAAATCACAATGTAATTTCAACTCAAACGCCATCAAGTGCTGGTAACGCTGCGTAATGCTTGCCTGAGGCCATATCTACAGTATGTCTGCTAAATGACTCAGTCAGCTGCCTGTAGCACTTTCTCTTCACTCGTGTTGCGTCTGCTTGCAGTCTGTGGTGCTCAGATCTACCAGCTATTTTCAATTAAAACTTTCTTTTGATGGATGCGTGGGATTTTTTTTTGTGTGTGCTTGTTGTGCTCTTGAAGTAGAGATTTTTCTATGAGGGTCATTTCCATCTACCTGGATCATTATTGATATCTTGCACATGGCATTAGAAAAGCTTGCTAAACACAACCAGATTTCAGCTGCTTTCTTGGCTTTCTATAACATTTTGGACATCATTGTCTTCATATTTTCAATAGTTATGCCCTGTGTCATTCCAATGTCTTTTAAGCCATAACTTTATTTGCGGACTAATTTGTTTAGATGTGTCAATTACTTAGATTGGTACCTCAGTCTGGTGTGAATGTTATGTCTATGGCACCAATTAATTATTTAAACTGAGTGAAACTTTACTAAAAACATTTACATAACATCTTGATTGTCTGCATGTGTTTCGCTTTCCATCCAAATATGATGATTGCCTCCAAATGCTTAACATTTATTTGTTAGTGAGTTTATTTGCTATATCTGGCAACATCTCCCTCTACACACTTATAGCCGACATATGGCTGAGCTGCTAATTTGTGAATCAATCCTCAACTATTGGCCCAGACTAGCCCAGTCATGAACAGACAAAAATATGTTGTTCTGAAACCTGTTTCCAAATGTTAAATCTTTAGAAAGCTGTGATATTCTTTTATGAAACAAACTGGTAAAAAAAAAAAAAAAAAAAAATCTAATCTTTGCGACACATTCCTACGACTTGCATCTTAGAAACATTTCATACCTGAAAGGATCCCAGAATCAAGTCAAAAATTAGCCGTAATTCAGTCTTCACTTGCTCTGGGATGAACGCAAAAACTATAAAATTGATTCCAAACAGAGGAATCAGAAGCAGCGTCGATTTCGCAAGTCTCCTGAAATGACAAAGCAGTAGATTTAAAATCCCCCCCACTTACTTTCTCCATCGAAACTAATTTTTAATCTGCCTCTGTAGACATCAATAATAAAATGCAACTGCGGCGTTCTTTTCATTTTACATTTCATCTCGGCAGACCAGAGAGGGGAGGAAGGGGGGCGGCGTTTAAAATTGTCTGTGGAGAATAGCTCATGCATTACGGCCGGTATACGAGACGCTCTCATCACAGATGACTTGAACACAGCGGCGCTGCATCCCTGTTTCTGTCAGTGGGAGCCCACAGTTCGCTTGGCATCACACAAAAAGGCAATGCGTTTCTTTTTTGAAGGCTAAAAAGCACAAGTTAACGGCGGATTTCACTGAGCACAAAAAATAATATGCAGCAACAGTTGGGGGAACAAATCTGTGTGTTTTACAACAACCTTTATACGTCTAAGATATTTTTATTTTAACATACTGTATATATGTGGCTGTTGTTTATTCCCTAACAGAATCCGAAAACATTTTCTCGAAATCTTAACGTAGTCACTGTGTATTAGCTATTAAACAACTCAGAATGAAAAAGTACTTAATTGTAGCCTACTCACAAATACTGGTTGGACTCATTTCTTCCAATGTCTGGACAGTTGATCTTCTGGCGAAGTATTCGAATAATGCAGATGAAAAGAACAAAATTCACCTGTAGAGAATAGTTCAGAAGACAGCACTTATTATATTTTAAATAGAATTTAATACTGGTGGTTAACAATTGATTTAGCCTAGTATAATTTCTCTGGGTTAAAAATATTAGTATGATATGTTAAGTGTTTCATCTAATGGATCTAGAGAAATGTTAGGCTCGTGACAGCAGCTTGATCTGAGGGGATGGGTGAGCTGCACTGTGGAAAAATGAGGGCCATTAAATAGTCAATTTGGGTTGAACACTGGACTGGCGTTACAGCACATTTTTAGGTGTCACTTACAGACACAATGTGAACTGACAGCCAGGTCGCTGCTGAAACCACTGAACCTGGACACCAGTAGGCATCAGTCGATTATGGCAATTTCTTCCCATTATTTCAAAATGCACAAATTTAAAATTAGGAAAAATGTTTACCTGTAGCCGCTAATTAAAAAAGAAATAACCTCAA
Source organism: Fundulus heteroclitus (assembly GCF_011125445.2). Taxonomy (NCBI): domain Eukaryota; kingdom Metazoa; phylum Chordata; class Actinopteri; order Cyprinodontiformes; family Fundulidae; genus Fundulus; species Fundulus heteroclitus. The sequence goes on from NC_046381.1 coordinate 13,940,305, forward strand.
AATATTCCAGAAACTGGAGCATTGGGGTGTTATAATGAATGTGGACCCCATGAAATACCTGTACGCAGTAAAAGTTTACACACCCCTCTGTTACAAATGCGGATTTGTATAATGATTATGATAAGTCCTTTTCAAACTTTTTCCATCTTTATTGTGATGGATATTCTACCCAGTTTAACAGGAAAACAGTCAAATCTGAGGGAAAAACAGAAGAAACTGCAGTAATCTAAAAATGTTAAGCTACTTCTTGAAACACCTTTTGATTTAATTAACCAACCATTTGTTATGACTTCACATCAACCATCAATTGTGTTGAATTTGATTAATCTGAAATAAAGTTCTACTGGAATATCTGGGAAGGCGACGGCAGCATAAACTGCTGATCAGTCATGTAAAGTAATCTTTCGCTATGTCAGAACCGATTCAACATTGTTTTCATCTGCTCTTTGACGCATTTACATTTTTTAAAAGGTAAAAAAAACACCTCAGGCATGCTTAAAAACGTTTTTGTGAAATTTTGTGAGTTAATTTGAATCTTGCTGTCTCCATCAACCTTTTCTAATGCAATATTTCAAAATGCGGATTAAAAACATTGAAAAAAAATGCGACTAGTGGTAAAAGCATTACTGGGAAAACATCAAGATTATCTCTGCAGCTATCCTATCATCACTCAACTGGTTCAGTCCAATCATCAACAGTTATACACTTAAAATACATCAAAAGATGGCTGACTTTTTTGTTAGGGCAGAACTTCACTTGACATATCTTATTGTCTGCAGAGTATTGGTCTCTTCTCAGCAGACACAACAGAAGTTGATATGTAACGACCGCACTTCTTACAAAGAACAGTGGGAGTACCAACAAGAGAGAGGGTTTGATCAAAACAGCACTTGCAGGTTGTTTAAACTTACCAGGATTGATGCTAAAATGGGTGTTTTAATAATCCACCAGAACACATCAGTGGTTTCTATAATGTCCCAGCACCTAGTGAGCCATGAAACAATAGTAAAAATGTGGAAAATCGAAGGAAGACAAGCTGTAGCAGTTTCCTGTTGTTTCTCTCACCCTACATCATTGTAGTGCGCTTTACCGATGCTCCAGGCTGTGATGATAATCGCTGGACCTCCTGGTAGGCAACAACAGAAATATATTTACGGTTAGATAAAACCAGAATCAGAAGATATGATTGCTTTCCTGTGAAAGCTGCCATCTTTTTTTCTGGAGGCCCTCTGCCTCAGCATATAAAAAAAAAAAACTCCATTCTCACCCCAGCCGATCATAATGTAAGCCCAGAAGTATTTCCTCTCAGAGAAGAAAGAGACGGCCAGAAGTGCGTGAAGATAGAGGCCCTCCACAAGCAGCCAGAAGAAACTGGCCATCACACAGTACTGAAAGAACACAATGACGGCTTTGCAGCCAACCTGGCAATACACACAAGAAACAGAAGTTACCCAAGGGCACTTTCACAATAACATTAGTCACATTAATATTTATGCTAATGTTGCTTCGCAAGTTTAATTTAATGTACTAAATTTTGGACGGACCTCGGATCAAACTGATGGAACAAACAGCCTTAAAAGCTGACCAGCAAACTGGAAAATAAAACTGTTTTTATTTGTAAAACTTTATTATACAGAAATTGGCACCAATTCTGACGCGTGTGCAAACGTTTTGGAGAATATTTTGGGTTGCAAAAAAGGCAATCTCTTTAACATCGAGGCACAAGAAAAATAATAACATTTGCACTTCAGTAGGCATTCACTTAATCTTTTCTTTTTATTTTTGTCAGGATTTTGTTCTTGGACATGCATTAGATATAAAAGGATTATTAGAGCATCTAAGAAGCGATCTAAGAAGGATTATGTTGTTTTTAAGAACTGATTTGCGTTTGGTGTGTTCAGATTAGGAAAACAGACCCAGATGGGCTTTCTGAACCGTTCTGAAAGTTTAATGTATGCTAATCTGGGGAGCACAAATTCAAAACTCCTTCCATCACTTGTTTATGATGTGGCTATCTGAAGCAGAGCGAATGCAAAAAAACAACAACATGTGAAATACATAAAAGACTGCATTCACAGTACAATTTGCTGGAACATTTACATTACAGATTGTTTAATGTGTTTCTACTGCAAACAGTAATGGCTAAACACGCAAACATGCAGAGCTGCTACACACCTACACATATAGCATCCGTTTAAACCAGTGAATATAATGGAACTAATGCTCACTGTGAGCACTAATGATAACACTGCCTCTATATTACCTTTCTGAACCTCTCTCTCTCTCTGACAGCAGCGACATCCCAACAACCTAAAAGGTTTCTATACCACGCTGGATCTTCTCAGACAGCTCTGATGAACTCTCTGTGGCAGCGTTGTGTAGCCGGCCTGTGTGACATAAACCTCATCCCTGACTGCGGCCCTCAGGGTCTCTGTTCAGTGGTTCCACACCACATTTTGGGGTGAGCAGCCCAGGATCCAGGCAACCAAATACTGAAAGGCCAAACATTTTTTGTGCACTGATTATAATTTTCTTCACGGCAAAGAAAAATTTTCACGATGCTAGTTTCAAATGCTTTTTTGTGCCGCTTAACAGGGAACAAGTTGTATCACTTTAAATGATCATTATGCTATAATTATTCAAACTGATGCTAAATCCTTTCTTGGCCAGAAATGGGTCTCTTTAAAGGGGCCATGAGAACAAATTAAATTTTCATGAGGTTTGTGGGGTATATAATACGATCTGTTGCGATCAATGAGGCCGTGTGAATGTCAAAAGTGAATACCAAAGGAGCTGTTTAGGGATGGTCAGCTTTGTCTCTCTGCTCAAAAACGGTCAGATCAGAAAACTCTTTATCTTTCTATGTTGGATTTCTTTCTGTATAATTCACATTCCCCAATCAGAGCACACCATCAAGTAAACAAGTGGTGGAGAGCTGGATCCCAGCTGAATAACATTCCTATGTTGCGGCTGTGCTGGCACGGTCTATGCGGCTGTTTATTTCGGTACCACTGTGTTGAATTGTGCCGCCAGGTTAAAGCCTTTGATCAGCTTGGCCTTATCTGTCCAACATCCTGCAACACAAACACTTCCACTTGCAGTAAAACCATAGTAATGGATTTGTGACAGAGTGTTGCACAGGGAAGAGAGGTACGGATGGAGGGGAGGAGAGGTGTGGGGGCATGCTTCACCCGTTTTCCTAATATGGTTGTAGCCAATCAGAGTAAAGTCAACTTAGTAGAGCTGCATTTGATTAAAAGCAACCCTTTACTGGTGAGGGAAATCTGGCCTGACAAAACAAGAAGCTGAGGTTATTTTTTTAATCAAATTCTTTGGAGTATTTATATGTGCAGCAATGTCAACTACATGGAATGGTTTATGCCATGGCACCTTTAAGATCATCTTTTTTATTGTTTCATTAATGCTTCATAATCTCTTTACAATCTAATCAATAACTGGTTAATTAACTATTTTTGTTAATTAAAATAATTTATGCCACTGTTATGGTGTTCTTTTAGAAAGTATCTGTTATGGATCGTGACTTTGCACACACAGAATTAATCTTTCTGACAAATCATTCTGCTCATTGACAGATTAACTGGTTACACAGCTTCAACACAATGTGCCAGGTTTAGTGGCCTAAGGAGAGCCTTTCCTTTATGTTATAAATGACCTTCTATATATTTTAAAGACACTTGCTATATAGCAAATATGCTATTAACTTTAAACATAATGCACTGAAACAAAAGTGGCTTGATAAGGTTAAACAGCCCATCAGAAACATAAATGAGTTACAAAATTACACCACAGCCCAATAGGTTTTATACAACAGATTGACTACTTTTTGCTTAGAATCACTTACAAAGTTGTAGTAGGCCTACTACAATAAGAAAAAGGTGTGATTCCAATGCTTAGCACCAGGTGAGTGCAAATTACTGATCTCAAGGTATATAGAAGTTTTCAAAGCTATGGTTTTAAAACTGTGAAACTTTTATACCTCCCGGGTTTGAATCAATAAGCTGTTCCAAACTTGTGCTACAGCAATATATAGTATCATTCAAAAATGAATGATACTATACTATATGTACTATATATATACTATATACTATATGAGGAAGGCAAATGAATGAATGAAAAATGAAGTGATTTTTTAACAATTGGATATTATTATTGTTTTGTGTACAATGAAAAAAACAAAACTTAAGGACCAAGTACACACCTATGTGGTAAACTAAAAGTGACCTCTGATACATGAGAGTTAGCATTATTTAGCACTTTTTTTCTTTATTGTGCACGTGAAAAATAAAAGCAACCCACTGCCTCCCATAGTACCCACCAGATGTTTGTAATAATTAGATGTATCTATTTAAAAATCCGATTAACAAAAATAAATAAATGCATTCATTAATTAACTTACAGAGCCTGGAGAACAGTTGTCCACCTCACCAAATTCATATAGAACCAGATCCTTGATGAACACGGCGATGGCCTTCAGGATAAACGACACAAACAAATGCATGTGGATGTAGTTCCTTGTGCAGTGGAGTTTTCTGGGACAAACAGAGAAGAGAGACAAGAATACAGATCAAGGAAGAGAGACATTCTGCCAATTTAATTAATGCCATCTAATTATCCGCAGCCCTTGGTGTTAATAGCAAAATGACAGACTGAAATAAATTAAACTTAAACCTCCCGATTCATTTAGATGCTAAGCGGTTCAGGGAACGTTGAATGCTCTACACGGCTCCCCTTCTTGAAAACAGACAAAAGAGCCGCATTTCCAAACGACTGAAGGTTTTTAACACTCTCAATTATTCAGTAGTTGATAATGCTTCAATTTCTGATTACAATATCATAACTGAAGAAATCAAACAATTAGTAGAAGAGATAAGAAGTGACTAAACATTTCCTAATGCCTCAGAATATTTACTTTTTGGTAATTTCTAGAACTAGTTGCTCCCAATATTAATACACATTAATTTCTGACAAGTAAACACATTTTCATTAACTGAAATTCCCACACAGGAGAAATTGTACATTAATTATAACTTGACTTCCTATTACACTGTTGTTTTTGTTGTCTTTGTGCATTTGTTGTCATTTTGCATTAAGTGCAGATTAGGGGATAATAATGAATGTGGACCCCATAAAATACTACCTGTACGCAGAAACTCTCAAAAGTTTATACACTCCTTTGTTACAATTCCAGATTTGTATACTAAAATAAACATGATCATGCTAAATCCTTTTTCCATCTTTAATGTGATGCATATTCTACCCAATTTTACTGGAAAAACAAACAAATCTGAGGGAAAAACAAGAAACTACAGGAATCTTTTTATCTTAACCAAGTCTTAAGCTACTTCATGAAACACCTTCTGATTTAATGAACTATTCAGTTGTTATGACTTCACACCAACCTTCAAATATGTTGAATGATCTGATTAATCTGAAATAAAGTTCAGCTGCCTCGGCAGCATTTTTCTCTTCATCTGCATTTACAGTTATAAAACAGCCCAGACACAAACATGTAACCCATCATAAACATGAGTGAAACATAAGGGTGAGAGGATGTTTATTTTTGTTTGTCTCTTATGTCATATGACCGTCTGCAAAAAAACAACAACATCTTTCTCAGGGTCAACACAATAGTTTAGTTTTTTTCCTCTGGTGCATAAAGGATTTTCTCTACAACCGTTTCAATGCATCAGTGCTGTGTTTTGTTGCTTGCAGTGCTCTGTTTCCTTCCTCCAATCCCCAGAGTCCATCTGGACAGGTGAAGGACATTTTACATAATCTTTTATTAAACATTTTAAAGATGCTACATGTTTGCATTATTTCTTTTAACAAACTTTATTGTTACATGAACCATATTACTGAACTAACAGCAGTAGAATCAGTTATTATTATTATTATTATTATTATTATTATTATTAATATTAGTAGTAGTAGTAGTAGTAGTAGTAGTAGTAGTAGTAGTAGTAGTAGTAGTAGGAGTATTGGCTGAGTAACGAGATCTCACAGTTCCAAAACACAGAATCTGGAGTATGTCTCACAAAGCGATATCTAGTTGTCTGTCAGCATGAATTTGTCCAGGGAAAATCGGAAAATAAACAAAGCTATCATTATGACCCTCGGGTGAAGTTGAGTGCTTTAAGGTGGAAACCCCGTCACTTTGTTGAGACCCTTATCATTAAGTAAGGAAGGAAGTCGTCCTTGAGCGTCTCTTTTCTGCTGACGGTGTCGACTATCAGTAAATAAAATATAGCACCGCTGAAAAGCTCCGCTTTCTATTCTTTAATAACAGACAAGTTGGTGTTATGGTTGTATCTCACAGTGAACATTATTGGTAACAGAATGTAAATAAGTACAGACGTTTGTGCAACGAACTCCTATCTGTGGAGAGGTTAGTGAAGTATGAAGGTTTATAAGTGTTGATTGATACCAGGGGCCTCCAACCTGCAGCTCTGGAGCCACGCATGGCTCCTCGGGCCCTTCACTGTGGCCCTTAATAACTTGGTCAAAAATGATATAGAACTTAGCAATATCCTTGAAGTGGTTTCTTGCAATATCTGAACTTCCCACAATAGAATAGCACTTTTGGTACAAAGTATTCTTTCTTATTTCTTTATTTTTTGCAGCCATTTTCTTTGTCATGCCTTCGCAGCTATGTGCTTTTACCCCCGCAATTCCATGAATATTGAATGAAATGTTCATTCAAAAAAAGCATGGTTTGTCTTGTCTGCCTTGATGTTTTCCTTTGCTCTATAACCTGAAAGTAAAAGGAAAAGTTGTGGTTTATTTAATTATTAAACAAAATGATTAGATTTAGTGGTTATTTGTTAAATCTGACTACATTTTTTTTTTTTTCAAATGTCAAGTAGGTTTAGCAACTTTAGACATTTTTTATTAACCAGTAGTGAGGGCAAATATGGCTCGTTAAACTGTAGAGTTTGTTAACTGCTGTGAAGTTCTGAAAACTGAGTTTCTCAGACTGGCCCTACAGTGACAAAAACAGGACTTGTTTTAATTTATTTTAATTCATCCAAATTGATGAGGCGTAGGCGTAGCAATGTCTAATGTTGGTAAGATACTGTTTGTTCTGTGAAATAGTTGTGCATAATAGAATGTATTTATTTTATGAACACCCTCAGGTTCTTTTCAGCAGTATGTGTTTCACTTTGACATGTGCAGCTTCCTCTGTCCTAATATCGATCTTCACTAAACCTTTTCGCCACCATCCCCCAGTGCCCATTACGGCTCTAATCTGTCAGCTGTTTCAGTTTAATCTCTCATTTATTTTAGCTTTCTGACCTTGTCCTACTGTATGGTTTTTGGTATAATCAGTGCAGAAAATAAAAAGCAAAAACAAAAACAAAAAAGCCCTCAGGTGGAGACATGTTTACAGCTTGTTCTCATCTTTGCACACAGTTCTCCACTGACTAAATTAAATAAGAGATTATGGGGCAAAGACCATTAAGTTAAAAAAGTATTTAATCTAAAATAAAGCGATGAGAAAAGTGGTGTTTAATAATCATAATTTCATGTAGGAATAATGAATACAATTAGAAAGCTAACAAAATACTTATACTAAGTTAAGGTGGATGGGGAAAATATAGACAAGATAATTAATAGTTTCATAAATTATATATTTGCAAGGATTTTTGCAAAAATTTACCTATTTACCGTGTGCTCACTGCCTTAATGCCATAAAAAAGGAATATGAACACAAAGGTACACCATCTATTAATATAAGGTTATAACTGTCTTTTGCCATGAAAAATTGCCTTCATACAGTTTACAGCCAATCCCAGACAATCAAACATAACCAGACATTTATTCATAATCTTGGAATAGTTGGAGATGTCCATCCTAAAAGTGCTTATCAAGTTTGAGTGACATTTCAATCCATGACTTAAGTATTTGCATCATTCATTCATTCATTCATGAATAATGCATCTGTTAAAGAAGCACTTGATTTTTCTGCGTGACCTTGAAAATGTATAATTTGTCATGTCATCCGTGACACATCACCAGGCAGGATTATTACCAATCTTGTCCTCAAGTTCTGCAGCAATACAACCTTTTTAAGGCCTCTTCTTAACATCAAATAACCGTTTCATTCTGAAAATTGTGGTGATGGGTAGACAACAGATCCAACTATAATTTTAGTATCTATCCTGAAAGCCTGGCAGTATTGAGCCTAGTACTAATAAGAGCATAAACAGAGGCTGGAGAAACAATTAGTACAAAGATCAGAAACAGCAAAGTGAAATTAGTTAATAAGCACAGCAAAATGAAAATTTAAAACAATGCATGAGCAAAACTGCAAAAGATATTTATGTTGCATCTATACTGTATTCCCAGTTTCTGGCTATTGTACTTAAACCTTTGAATTTTTTACTGTATTAAAACAAAGGTTTGTAGGACGTCCAATAATCCCTGACCAGAACTCAGACTATGAGAAAGGCAAAATCCCACAGGGCTTTAAAAGTAAGGATACATTGTTTTTTTTATTATTTATAATGAAATGTCTGGGAAGTCAGTATACAGACACCAAAATGAATGTGACGTGTTATGTCTGTCTTAGTGCTTTCTAAACTGGGTGTCAAGTTCTTTCTTACATGCAAATGTGATATAAAAATAGCCAGAGAATGTAATTCATCATTTAATTCTTGTTTTTTTTTTTAAACAGGATTTTGAAATTTAGAGATATTACACATTTCAAAGAAGCATGAAAAACATCACCAGAGCTTAGGGTCAGTAATAAAGGTTTCAGTAGATTTGAAGTTCAACAGACCACAGTTTGATGCTGGTTTCACATTTCATCAAAGACAACTGCTTACAGACAATACAATCAAATGTCATCAATATAAAGATGACAGGAATCAAAAAAAATATTTTTTTTACTTACACTTCCTATGTGATGAATGTATAATATGAATGGATGGGTCCCAGGACTGAATCCTGCAGAACCCCACATGCTAAACAAGTCGATTCAAACGTGATCTTGTTGGTCAAAACACTAAAAAATCGTCTCGAAAGGTATGAGCAAAACCAGTCTAGAGCCATGCTGGATATACCCGCAGTTAATTAAGATTATTTGATGAACAGAGGCAAAAGCAGACATTAAATTAAAGCAGATAAGATCAGAAATGGGAAAACCCCACTCATCAGTAATCAAAGTCTCAACAGAAATAAGTCGTCTCAGTGGAGTGATCCCTTAGAAAAACAGGCTGAAACAAGTCAAAAAAAATTTTTTCTGCAATCACATTTACAAATTTTTATCAGATGAATTTGGCTTTGGAAACAGGCCTACAGTTCGTAGTCTTTGAAATGCTCAAACTACAGTTTTTTTTTTAGCAGCAGCAGAAGCTAAGTGACACACCATGATGTTCATAGCCATCTTGTAAAGCTACACTCATCAACAGTGTTCTCATGTTTAACTCAAAACACTAATAACTTTGAGAATTGTGAGAAACTAAAATCATTGATACATTTACCTACCGGAAGATGCAAAGGACCACAATAGCTGTGATCAGCGAGATGAGCGAAACACTGTGACCAATGGTGTAGCCGACCTTCACTTGCCAGAAAAACTTCCCCTTTAAGTGACAAGAAATAGCGGAGAAAAAAAAAATCACATAATGCAAAAATGTTTTATGAAATAATCCACAATTCTCATTTTCTTTAAAATCATTTTAAATGTTTTCAACATTTCACACTGAGAAGATGTCATGAACTGTTATTGTATTAACTGCTTCTGTTAAATTGTCTGACATCTGGGGGGAACTACTCTGTATAAAAGAATTGCTTCTGTTACCACAAAGCTAGGAGGTCTAGCTTCTCTGCCAGTAGGCACGGTTCTTCCTGACATACTGTATTTAAATGCAAGCAGTGCTTCGCTTTTTACAAAAGAAAGAAAAAAATCTATCTTGCAGTTGAGAGATGATTGTTCTGTTGACAGCTCAAAATAAATACCTACCAAGGAAGAAATTAATCTGGAGAAACACCAGAAAAACACTGTTTATGTGTGCAGGTCAACGTGTTATCAGCCATTAAACTCCACTTTTTAAAAAATAAATAAATAAAAAAAAACATCTAGTGTCAGTTTAAATTCCTCTTTTTGCACAGTTATACACATCAATTCACATCACATTAAAAAGGAAGTAAACAAAATGTGCACACTGCAAAAACGTAACTAGAAATAAGTAAAATGTTCTTAAAATGAGTGCATTTGTCCTTGATTTGAGCAGGTAAATAAGATGATTTGCCAATGGAATAAGATTTTTGCACTTAAAATAGGAACAACTCATCTCCATCATCTTATTTCAAGTGCAAGATGTCTAATTATGTTATTTTAGGGGTCAAAATACTTATTCCATTGGCAGATAATATTATTTACCTGCTCAAATCAAGGATAAATACACTAACTTCAAGAACATTTTACTTGTTTTTAGATCCGTTTTTGCAGTGCTGGTGAAATGAGGATACCTTCTAGGGATTGTTACAAATCTCAACATAAACTTACAAATAGATGGATTTAATTTATTCAGAGTATGAATATCATGTATGGTAACAGCATATTGTTGTGGAGAACCCTTTGTTTAGCAAAGACAGTGAATTTTGTTAAGAGTTGGTAGGAAGATGGAAGGAGCTAAAAACAGGGCAAAACCTGTAAGAGCTTGGGAACAGCAGCACAACATCCCTAAACATACAGCCAGGGCTACAAGGGGTTTAGATCAAAGCATTTTCATATGTTAGCGTGGCCTAATCAAAGTCCAGACTACATAAGAATCCGTATCAAGGCTTAAAAAAAATTATTTTCACAGACTCTCTTCATCCAAACTGACTGAGCCTCGGGTATTTTGGAAAGAAGAACTGAAGTCTTTTAATGAGCAAAGCTGGTAGACCTCAAAAGAAAGCTGGTTGTAAACAGTATTGACTCAAGGGACTTGAATACGAATGCATGCCACACTAACCCTTCCGCTTCAAATTTTTATGCACTACTTTGTGTTGATCAATTACACACAATTCTATTGAAATGCCCTGAAATTTCTGGCAGTACAATAAGGAACTTTTGAAAGAATTTGAGGTATATGATTGTATTTATATGAGACACTGACCCAGTCACAGACATTCAGCCATAAAGCCATCGCATTCCCTGAAATTCAAAATGAAATTGTGAAACAATTACCTTTTTTCTTCTTCTTTCCTTTCATCACTGAAGTCAGAAATGAGTCGGATAAGTTTAAACCATTGTAGGTTTTCTGAGACTACAGCGCTACGTCTTTCTTCCAACTCTAAAATCAGTCCTGCCAGTTTTACAGTAGTTTGATTTCGGCCTAAGGAACGTCTGTTTTTCCTTATGTGTTCGCGCCATCACTCTCCATGCTTTACTTCAGACGAAAATGAGATTAGAAGCCCGGCATCCTGTGATACACGAAAACATCAAGTATGCACAGGGATGGACATCAAATTCCTTTTAGAGTCCCCGACTCGCTCAAACTCTGCTGAATTCCTGTGTGGCATACTAATGAGGCTCCGTGTGACTCAGAAAGCAGACTGCCCACCAAGAAAGCTTTTTGCCGCCGTGTTGCGCTCCTCTACTCCTCGCCCTGCCCCACCTTCATCAACACAGACAGGATTAGCTCTCTCTGCAGCATCTAATATATTCATTCCCTTCCTAACCTCTCCCTCTCTAGGAGGTATCGTGAATAACATCTCGTTAAGCCCGACTACACAAGCGGGACTTTGTGACTGACCCGGTCATGTCAGCGTAAAGCTAATGTGTCCTGCTTCAAGGAATGCGACGCTTCAGCAAACAATCAGCAGTGTTGACTTATGGTTGTTTCCATTTTTAATGCAGGCAGCATATTTTGCCCTACACATCATGAATTGTTTAGTTTAAAAGATAAAAAAAAAAAAAAAAACATGCGCAAAAATCAAAAGCAACCCACACATTCTGATTTAGCTACATCACATTTTCTTGTGGTGGTACAGTTTGATTCATCATCACATGGAAAATAAGTTTCTATGTAATGAGGACAAGCTGAAAATAGAATTTTGTCCTGTGATAAATACAGTGCCTTGCAAAAGTATTGAGAAGTGATGTTATATGGAGGGGAAAATCCCCTGAAGCACCATCAAATCCATTCTGTCGAAATGGAAAGTACAAACCTGCCAAGAGAGGATGACCCACCGAAACTCACGGACCGGTGTTGTGCAATCAAGCCATGTGGAATAAAATCAAACTAAATTTTAAAGCCACAAATTGTGAGACTTTTCCAGGCACGAAGGAACTGCCCCTCCGCAGCAGGGTGCCGTTGCTCTGAAGCCAAGCTTCCCCAGGTTTATCCTTCTCTTTGCCTGTGGACCCTCAAGGAGAGAGGAGTGTACACTGATGAGACAAGCCACCGATGGGGGCCGCATGGGGCTCAGAGACTCACAAGCATCTGCAGGGTCGACCAAGCTGAGTGAAGTCTGCTTTCTGTGAAACTAACATCATAACCAAATCAGTGGTGTTCTGTCTACGCTGTGCAGGAGAAAGCTGACCTGGGAGCCGAGCCACTATCCTGCAGGAGTGCAGATACCACCTTTACAGGCTGAATGCAGACTACCGGAGATCCAGGAAGAACCTGTTTTTATCCCAGGTTGGGATTCACAGACCAGCCGGCACAAACTACCGGCTGCTCTTGTCGCCACAACCAGACACAACGGCAGAGGTTTGGCTGGGTTAGGCAAGGAAAGTCAAACACCGATGGGATATCAATGTTTGTGTTGTCTATATGACCACAATAAGCTGTCCATAGAGCTGAGTTTTATGGAAGAGTGACCAGAAAAAGGGCATTATTTAGTGATAAAAATAAAAAGGGACATTTTAAGTATGCCAAAAGGCATGCGGGCAACTCCTCAAATGTATGGAGGAAGGTGCTCTGGTCAGATGAGACTAAAATGTAACTTTTTGGTCATCGAGCAAAACACCACGTCTGGTGCAAACCCAACACTTCCCATCACCCCAAGTAAAGTGAAACATGGTGGTGGCAGCATCATCTCTGGGAAACCGGTTCATGTCGAGGGATGGAGGTAAATACAGGGATAGTCTTGAGCAAAACCTGTGTCAGTTTGGTTGAGATCTGAGACAGAGGTTCACCCTCCAGCAGGACAACGACCCGAACCATACTGCTAAAGCAACACTTGAGTGGTTTAAGGAGAAACATTTCAATGTGTGGGAATAGTCTCATCAAAGTTCAGGACTGAACACTTTTACATGCAGCATTTTTCTATTATTTATCCTTTTTGTTGTCTGATTCACAATAAAGGGAGGGGGGGGGACTTTTGGAAGTCACAGTAAATAATGATCTATGCTAAGACTAAATCAATCCTCTCCATGCAACACCCCATCACAGACAGAAATAAAAGCAGGCCCGAGGTAAAGACTGGAGCCAAGAGTCCAACAATCAATACAGCCGCCTTGCTGATAGGCCTAACAACACTGACCCACAGAGCAGAGAAAAGATGCTCTCATTGAATTTTTCCTGCCCAGTGGCTCTTGACACGCTCCCCTGCCACACTGTTGCATTCATTCGCCACGGGGCTTCAAGTGGAGCCTATGGATGTCGGCGGCTTACTCACATCATCACTGGTGCTATTGAGATTGTAGCCACAGTTCACAGCGATGTCAATAGGATGCATCTCGGTCCAGCCGTACGCTGTGCAGGTTTTGGAGAGGTTACCTGGAGAGGGAGAGAGGTAGTAGGACTCAAAAAAAAAAAAGGTCAAAGCCACCCAGCGTGTGGATCTTTTCTTTCATCTGCACAAAAAGGTTTAAAATTAGTTCAAGTCTCCCTCTGTCCTTTCTCGGTCAACAAGAAAGCTTCAGACCCATGGAGACACCACATGTATGACTGTTCCCTGCTGATAAAATGTGTATTTTAAATATGCAAGACCACATTCTGCAGAAAGGAACTGGGCTTGTATTCCTCAAGCTTTCCCACATTTTGTCTCATTAAACAGAATACAATGTGTTTTCCTGGAATTTCATGTTATTAACAAAGACAAAGTAAGCATGCATTTTTATATCTCAAATTAGCAGCTTGGTTTGCTCCAGGCTGTTGAAGTGAGAATAAACACCATGATCAACAGAGAACATTGTTTAATAATCTGAGGCCTTGTTCACACATAGCCGGATATCTGGAAAAACAAATCAAACTTTTATGTTTTGGCCTTTAATCCACCTGAAAACTTAGTTTTACACCACAAAAAATTATCATTTATGAAAACCTCAAAGCGGAGTTTTGAGAAAACACAGTTTTTTGTGTGTGTTTACATGGCAAAATGGAGTTTTGGGGTCCAACGCATCACAGTTTGTAACAAATAATACGGAGCTGACGTCACATGTTCGACTTTTGTTATTGATTTGGCCACACGGTGGAGAAAAAAAATAATGCTATCCGAGATGTGTTGATTTTTATTGTTGGTTCAGATGTTTTTTGAAGCCCAACTGCTCCAACTGTCATGATAGAATAGAACGACTCAGAATCAGGGCAACCACGGAGACAAAACAGTTTAGTTGAATCTGGTTTATTGATCTGGTTATTGTTTAGAGTGCAGGGTCTCAGGTGTTGGTGGTGTCCGGTTAGATAGTCTTCTGGTCTGCTTGGAGAGGTGAGAGAAAACTGTGAGAAACAGCCTGTGGCTGCTGAGGATGTGGAGGTTGCTAAACTCACTGAGTCGGAGGCTTGCCAAGGACCAGGAGGGGTGATGTCCTGGGTCCGGGTGAAAATCCTGAGATGCTCTCTTGTGCAGATGGCTTGAGGGTGGACAGGCAGGTGAGCTCTAGGAGGAGGGCTTGCACTGGCAGGCGATCAGGGAACGTTCAGTTGCCCTAGGGTTCCAGGCTTGAGGTATCTGTGGCGTAGGCGAAAGGTTCACGCTGGAAGCGAGAAAGAACTGACGCCCTCCTCCTGGCCTCTGCTCCTTAAGAAGGGCTCCAATTAGTTGTGATGAGAAGCACCTGCCCGTCACACCCTGCAGAGAAGAGAGAGAGAGAAAACCCGGCCCTGCACCCAGGCCTGGAGTGTGACAGCACCCCCCCTTTAACGGACGCCCCCTGGCGGCCGTCCAGTGGAGGAGGCCTCGAAGGCTGAGATGAGGTCTGGGTCTAAAATTAATGAACGAGGCACCCAGGATCGTTCCTCAGGACCGTACCCTGCCCAATCCACCAGATACTGGAAGCCACGACCACGGCGTCTGGAAGCCACTATCCGACGAACCGTGAAGGCGGGGTGACCATCCACAATCCGGGTGGGTGGAGGGGGTCTGGCAGGCGGGCACAACGGGCTAGAGGTGACGGGTTTAATTTGAGACACATGAAATGTGGGGTGTACACGAAGGTGAGGTGGAAGTTTGAGCCGAACAGCTGTAGGACTGACAATGCGAAGGATCTTAAAGGGACCAAGAAACCTAGGGCCCAGTTTCTTGGACACTGCCTTTAGTGGAAAGTCTTTAGAAGATAACCACACTTCTTGTCCCGGGGAGTAGGTGGGTGCCGGGAGTCGTTTGCGGTCCGCAAACCTCTTGTTGCGAACGGAGGTGCGCTCAAGGGCGGCCTTGGTCCGATCCCAGACTTTGCGGCACTGCTGAAGGTACGACCTGACGGATGGAATGGTAGAGTCGGGGAAGGAGGAGGGAAGGAGTGAGGGCTGATAGCCCAGGGATGCCTCAAAAGGGGACAAACCAGTAGCTGCAGAAATGTGCGAGTTATGTGCATACTCCACCCATGCGAGGAGCTGGCTCCAGGAGGTGGGGCTGTGGGAGCAGACACAGCGGAGGGTATTCTCCAACTCCTGATTGAGCCTTTCACACTGGCCATTTGACTGGGGATGGAATCCGGATGTAAGTGAGACCTTAGCCCCCAGGCATTGACAGAAGTTACGCCAGACTTGGGAAGTAAATTGCGGGCCGCGGTCGGAGACAATTTCTACTGGCAGGCCATGGATTCTGAACACATGGTTGAACAACAGTCTGGCGGTCTGGTGAGCGGATGGAAGTTTGGTCAGAGGTATCAGATGGCATGCCTTAGAGAACCTATCAATGATGGTGAGGATGACTGTCTTGTGATTGGATGGAGGTAGACCGGTGACAAAATCCAAGGCTATGTGTGACCAGGGACGGCTAGGTGTGGGTAGAGGCTGCAGAAGGCCCGTAGGCGGTCTGCTGGAACCTTTGTTGCGGGCACAAACAGGACATGCAGAAACAAACTCATAAACGTCCTTGTTTAGGGATGGCCACCAAAAATATCGTCTAATTAGGGCGATAGTGCGAGAGGAGCCAGGGTGACCAGAGAACCTGGAGGAATGCCCCCAGCGAATTACCTGGGAACGGACAGCTGATGGAACATAGAGTCGATGGGGAGGACCGCCTCCAGGGTCAGGTTCGTTCTCCAGCGCCTGTTGAATCTGCCTCTCCAATTCCCAGGTGACAGCCCCAATGATGCAGGGTTTTGGGATGATGGTCTCTGGGTCAGTGGAGTCAGGAGTGGCCGGGAACTGTCGGGACAGTGCGTCCGGTTTAACGTTCTTTGAGCCTGGGCGGTAGGTAATGGTAAAATTAAAACGTGAAAAAAACAGTGCCCAACGGCTCTGACGAGAGTTAAGGCGTTTAGCAGACTGGATGTAGGAAAGGTTTTTATGATCTGTCCAGATAATAATTGGCAACTCCGTCCCCTCCAGCCAGTGGCGCCACTCCTCTAGAGCCAGTTTTATGGCCAGCAGCTCACGATCTCCCACGTCGTAGTTTCTCTCGGCTGGAGAGAAACGCCTAGAAAAGAAAGCGCAGGGATGGAGTTTGCCATCAGAGGCAGACATCTGGGAGAGGATGGCCCCAACTCCTGTATCAGAAGCATCAACCTCCATAGTGAACTGGGCCGACGGATCTGGGTATGTCAGGATGGGGGCTTGTGTGAACCTCTCCTTGAGGAAACGAAAAGCCTGATCGGCTGCAGGGGTCCAAGTGAAGGTTGTCTTGGTGGAAGTGAGGGCCGAAAGGGGTGAGGCAATGACACTAAAGTCCTTGATAAACACTCTATAAAAATTGGCGAAACCAAGGAAACGTTGGAGGTCTCTTCGGGGTCTTGGGTGTGGGCCAGTCCTCCACAGCCTTGACTTTGGCTGGATCGGTCTTCACCTGTCCACCCTCAAAGATGAAGCCAAGGAAACTTATGGACTCACGGTGGAACTCACATTTCTCTGCCTTAACAAATAAACGGTTCTCTAGGAGCCGCTGGAGGACCTGGCGTACGTGCTGCTGATGTTGTTTGGGGTCTTTGGAGAAAATGAGGATGTCGTCTAAATAAACAAACACAAAATGATTAATGAAGTCTCTGAGTACATCGTTTATGAGGGCTTGGAAGACGGCTGGGGCGTTTTTGTTAAACCGAAAGGCATGACAGGTACTCGAAGTGGCCGATCGGTGTCTTGAAAGCCGTTTTCCATTCATCCCCCTCCCTTATACGGACCAAATGGTAAGCGTTACGGAGGTCCAACTTGGTGAAGATGGTGGCCCCGCGTACAGTTTCAAAGGCTGAAGCCAGAAGGGGTAAGGAGTATTTGTTTTTAATGGTTATCTGATTAAGGCCTCTGTAATCTATGCAAGGACGAAGTGTTTTATCCTTTTTTTGAACAAAGAAAAAACCTGCCCCAACCGGAGAGGACGATGGGCGAATAATGCCCGCTTTCAATGACTCAGCTATATATTTCTCCATGGCTCCCTGTTCCGACTGAGACAGTTTATAAAGACGGGCTGACGGCAGGGGGGCCCCTGGAAGGAGATCTATGGAACAGTCATAGGGACGATGAGGTGGAAGGCTTAGAGCTAAGTCTTTGCTAAAACACGTCGGAGATGAAGATACTCGGGTGGAACTAAGGACAGATCGGGAGGAACCTCAGGGGAGACAGGACCAATCGAAGAACGGGGAAGGGCTGACTGGAGACACAATGCCAGACAACTGGAGCTCCATGTTTCTATTCGTGACTCCCTCCAATTAATGTGAGGGTTGTGGGCCACCAACCATGAGTAACCCAAAACAACAGGAGAGTGTTTAGTGGGAAAAACAAAAAAAGAAAGGTTCTCGTGATGATTACCGGAAGAGATAAATTTAAGTGGAAGTGTCTGATGGGTAATGGTGGCTAGGGGACTGCCATCCAAAGCAACAACTGAGACTGGGGATGGTAACAAACGAACAGGTATGTGGAGTCTATTAACTAAGACTGGATCAATAAGGCTTTGCTCAGAGCCTGAATCAATAAGAGCTGAGACCGGATGTTGAGAGTCTTGAAGACAGATAACGGATTGTAAAAGTAATCGGGGAGCGGGGGTCTCAGAACATGCGCCCGCCAGTATCCCCTGGACTACTGGCGGGCCGGATCTTTTGGGCGAATGGGGCAGTCAAAACGAAAATGCCCGGAGGCGCCACAGTAGAGGCACTGTTTAGCCCTCATACGCCTATCTCTTTCTTCCGGGGATAGGTGAGCTCTGCCTAGTTGCATGGGTTCTTCCAATGGTTGGCTCTCTGAAAGGGCTGGACGGAAACTGGGAGGCGTGACTAAGGCGGGAGAGGTGAGGCGTCGCGCCGGAGGAGGGTCCTGCCCCCGTCTCTCACGGGCTCTTTCACGGAGCCGGTCATCCACCCGAACAGCTAGAGCGATAAGCTCCTCTAGGTCTCGGGGTTTGTCTCGAGTGGCTAGTTCATCTTTTAATTTCTCGGTGAGTCCGTTAAGGAATGCCGCTTTAAGAGCCAGGGCGTCCCAACCTGCCTGAGTAGCCAGGGTTCGAAACTCGACCGCGAAGTCAGCTACCGAGCGACCTCCCTGTTTCAGGGACCACAGTCTCTTAGCAGCTTCCTCCTCGCTTAACGAGGAGGAGAAAGTTCTTTTAAACTGTGCTAAGAAGTCGGCATAACTAAGACTGAGAATACTTGTTTCGTCGATAAATGACTCCGCCCAACTCAGGGCTCTATCTCTGAGGAGACCGACAATATAAGAAATCTTTCCAGCGTCATCTGGAAAGGACTGAGGGGAGCGACAGAAAACTAAGGAGCACTGCAATAAGAAACCCCTGGATTTATTCAGCTCACCAAAGAAGGGTTCTGGAGTAGGAGCGGACACCCCGACACCAGGGATCGGAGCCGGCGCGATATCAGCGGGAGGTTGGACAACTGGGGGAGAAGAAGAGGTAGGTTGATTCCTGCTTAACTGTCCTCTTAGGTCCTGAATCTCGTGAGTTAGTGAGCTCACGGCTTGAACAAGCTGCGTCTGCTGTTGGCTCATGGTTTGTAATAGAGCCTCATGCTGTCCTAGCAATAACCCCTGATGGGAAACTGCGCTCCGCAGTTGCGCCCCTGAGTCAGACTGGTCAGTTCTTTCTGTCATGATAGAATAGAACGACTCAGAATCAGGGCAACCACGGAGACAAAACAGTTTAGTTGAATCTGGTTTATTGATCTGGTTATTGTTTAGAGTGCAGGGTCTCAGGTGTTGGTGGTGTCCGGTTAGATAGTCTTCTGGTCTGCTTGGAGAGGTGAGAGAAAACTGTGAGAAACAGCCTGTGGCTGCTGAGGATGTGGAGGTTGCTAAACTCACTGAGTCGGAGGCTTGCCAAGGACCAGGAGGGGTGATGTCCTGGGTCCGGGTGAAAATCCTGAGATGCTCTCTTGTGCAGATGGCTTGAGGGTGGACAGGCAGGTGAGCTCTAGGAGGAGGGCTTGCACTGGCAGGCGATCAGGGAACGTTCAGTTGCCCTAGGGTTCCAGGCTTGAGGTATCTGTGGCGTAGGCGAAAGGTTCACGCTGGAAGCGAGAAAGAACTGACGCCCTCCTCCTGGCCTCTGCTCCTTAAGAAGGGCTCCAATTAGTTGTGATGAGAAGCACCTGCCCGTCACACCCTGCAGAGAAGAGAGAGAGAGAAAACCCGGCCCTGCACCCAGGCCTGGAGTGTGACAGCACCCCCCTTTAACGGACGCCCCCTGGCGGCCGTCCAGTGGAGGAGGCCTCGAAGGCTGAGATGAGGTCTGGGTCTAAAATTAATGAACGAGGCACCCAGGATCGTTCCTCAGGACCGTACCCTGCCCAATCCACCAGATACTGGAAGCCACGACCACGGCGTCTGGAAGCCACTATCCGACGAACCGTGAAGGCGGGGTGACCATCCACAATCCGGGTGGGTGGAGGGGGTCTGGCAGGCGGGCACAACGGGCTAGAGGTGACGGGTTTAATTTGAGACACATGAAATGTGGGGTGTACACGAAGGTGAGGTGGAAGTTTGAGCCGAACAGCTGTAGGACTGACAATGCGAAGGATCTTAAAGGGACCAAGAAACCTAGGGCCCAGTTTCTTGGACACTGCCTTTAGTGGAAAGTCTTTAGAAGATAACCACACTTCTTGTCCCGGGGAGTAGGTGGGTGCCGGGAGTCGTTTGCGGTCCGCAAACCTCTTGTTGCGAACGGAGGTGCGCTCAAGGGCGGCCTTGGTCCGATCCCAGACTTGCGGCACTGCTGAAGGTACGACCTGACGGATGGAATGGTAGAGTCGGGGAAGGAGGAGGGAAGGAGTGAGGGCTGATAGCCCAGGGATGCCTCAAAAGGGGACAAACCAGTAGCTGCAGAAATGTGCGAGTTATGTGCATACTCCACCCATGCGAGGAGCTGGCTCCAGGAGGTGGGGCTGTGGGAGCAGACACAGCGGAGGGTATTCTCCAACTCCTGATTGAGCCTTTCACACTGGCCATTTGACTGGGGATGGAATCCGGATGTAAGTGAGACCTTAGCCCCCAGGCATTGACAGAAGTTACGCCAGACTTGGGAAGTAAATTGCGGGCCGCGGTCGGAGACAATTTCTACTGGCAGGCCATGGATTCTGAACACATGGTTGAACAACAGTCTGGCGGTCTGGTGAGCGGATGGAAGTTTGGTCAGAGGTATCAGATGGCATGCCTTAGAGAACCTATCAATGATGGTGAGGATGACTGTCTTGTGATTGGATGGAGGTAGACCGGTGACAAAATACAAGGCTATGTGTGACCAGGGACGGCTAGGTGTGGGTAGAGGCTGCAGAAGGCCCGTAGGCGGTCTGCTGGAACCTTTGTTGCGGGCACAAACAGGACATGCAGAAACAAACTCATAAACGTCCTTGTTTAGGGATGGCCACCAAAAATATCGTCTAATTAGGGCGATAGTGCGAGAGGAGCCAGGGTGACCAGAGAACCTGGAGGACTGCCCCCAGCGAATTACCTGGGAACGGACAGCTGATGGAACATAGAGTCGATGGGGAGGACCGCCTCCAGGGTCAGGTTCGTTCTCCAGCGCCTGTTGAATCTGCCTCTCCAATTCCCAGGTGACAGCCCCAATGATGCAGGGTTTTGGGATGATGGTCTCTGGGTCAGTGGAGTCAGGAGTGGCCGGGAACTGTCGGGACAGTGCGTCCGGTTTAACGTTCTTTGAGCCTGGGCGGTAGGTAATGGTAAAATTAAAACGTGAAAAAAAACAGTGCCCAACGGCTCTGACGAGAGTTAAGGCGTTTAGCAGACTGGATGTAGGAAAGGTTTTTATGATCTGTCCAGATAATAATTGGCAACTCCGTCCCCTCCAGCCAGTGGCGCCACTCCTCTAGAGCCAGTTTTATGGCCAGCAGCTCACGATCTCCCACGTCGTAGTTTCTCTCGGCTGGAGAGAAACGCCTAGAAAAGAAAGCGCAGGGATGGAGTTTGCCATCAGAGGCAGACATCTGGGAGAGGATGGCCCCAACTCCTGTATCAGAAGCATCAACCTCCATAGTGAACTGGGCCGACGGATCTGGGTATGTCAGGATGGGGGCTTGTGTGAACCTCTCCTTGAGGAAACGAAAAGCCTGATCGGCTGCAGGGGTCCAAGTGAAGGTTGTCTTGGTGGAAGTGAGGGCCGAAAGGGGTGAGGCAATGACACTAAAGTCCTTGATAAACACTCTATAAAAATTGGCGAAACCAAGGAAACGTTGGAGGTCTCTTCGGGTCTTGGGTGTGGGCCAGTCCTCCACAGCCTTGACTTTGGCTGGATCGGTCTTCACCTGTCCACCCTCAAAGATGAAGCCAAGGAAACTTATGGACTCACGGTGGAACTCACATTTCTCTGCCTTAACAAATAAACGGTTCTCTAGGAGCCGCTGGAGGACCTGGCGTACGTGCTGCTGATGTTGTTTGGGGTCTTTGGAGAAAATGAGGATGTCGTCTAAATAAACAAACACAAAATGATTAATGAAGTCTCTGAGTACATCGTTTATGAGGGCTTGGAAGACGGCTGGGGCGTTTGTTAAACCGAAAGGCATGACCAGGTACTCGAAGTGGCCGATCGGTGTCTTGAAAGCCGTTTTCCATTCATCCCCCTCCCTTATACGGACCAAATGGTAAGCGTTACGGAGGTCCAACTTGGTGAAGATGGTGGCCCCGCGTACAGTTTCAAAGGCTGAAGCCAGAAGGGGTAAGGAGTATTTGTTTTTAATGGTTATCTGATTAAGGCCTCTGTAATCTATGCAAGGACGAAGTGTTTTATCCTTTTTTTGAACAAAGAAAAAACCTGCCCCAACCGGAGAGGACGATGGGCGAATAATGCCCGCTTTCAATGACTCAGCTATATATTTCTCCATGGCTCCCTGTTCCGACTGAGACAGTTTATAAAGACGGGCTGACGGCAGGGGGGCCCCTGGAAGGAGATCTATGGAACAGTCATAGGGACGATGAGGTGGAAGGCTTAGAGCTAAGTCTTTGCTAAAAACACGTCGGAGATGAAGATACTCGGGTGGAACTAAGGACAGATCGGGAGGAACCTCAGGGGAGACAGGACCAATCGAAGAACGGGGAAGGGCTGACTGGAGACACAATGCCAGACAACTGGAGCTCCATGTTTCTATTCGTGACTCCCTCCAATTAATGTGAGGGTTGTGGGCCACCAACCATGAGTAACCCAAAACAACAGGAGAGTGTTTAGTGGGAAAAACAAAAAAAGAAAGGTTCTCGTGATGATTACCGGAAGAGATAAATTTAAGTGGAAGTGTCTGATGGGTAATGGTGGCTAGGGGACTGCCATCCAAAGCAACAACTGAGACTGGGGATGGTAACAAACGAACAGGTATGTGGAGTCTATTAACTAAGACTGGATCAATAAGGCTTTGCTCAGAGCCTGAATCAATAAGAGCTGAGACCGGATGTTGAGAGTCTTGAAGACAGATAACGGATTGTAAAAGTAATCGGGGAGCGGGGGTCTCAGAACATGCGCCCGCCAGTATCCCCTGGACTACTGGCGGGCCGGATCTTTTGGGCGAATGGGGCAGTCAGAACGAAAATGCCCGGAGGCGCCACAGTAGAGGCACTGTTTAGCCCTCATACGCCTATCTCTTTCTTCCGGGGATAGGTGAGCTCTGCCTAGTTGCATGGGTTCTTCCAATGGTTGGCTCTCTGAAAGGGCTGGACGGAAACTGGGAGGCGTGACTAAGGCGGGAGAGGTGAGGCGTCGCGCCGGAGGAGGGTCCTGCCCCCGTCTCTCACGGGCTCTTTCACGGAGCCGGTCATCCACCCGAACAGCTAGAGCGATAAGCTCCTCTAGGTCTCGGGGTTTGTCTCGAGTGGCTAGTTCATCTTTTAATTTCTCGGTGAGTCCGTTAAGGAATGCCGCTTTAAGAGCCAGGGCGTCCCAACCTGCCTGAGTAGCCAGGGTTCGAAACTCGACCGCGAAGTCAGCTACCGAGCGACCCTCCCTGTTTCAGGGACCACAGTCTCTTAGCAGCTTCCTCCTCGCTTAACGAGGAGGAGAAAGTTCTTTTAAACTGTGCTAAGAAGTCGGCATAACTAAGACTGAGAATACTTGTTTCGTCGATAAATGACTCCGCCCAACTCAGGGCTCTATCTCTGAGGAGACCGACAATATAAGAAATCTTTCCAGCGTCATCTGGAAAGGACTGAGGGGAGCGACAGAAAACTAAGGAGCACTGCAATAAGAAACCCCTGGATTTATTCAGCTCACCAAAGAAGGGTTCTGGAGTAGGAGCGGACACCCCGACACCAGGGATCGGAGCCGGCGCGATATCAGCGGGAGGTTGGACAACTGGGGGAGAAGAAGAGGTAGGTTGATTCCTGCTTAACTGTCCTCTTAGGTCCTGAATCTCGTGAGTTAGTGAGCTCACGGCTTGAACAAGCTGCGTCTGCTGTTGGCTCATGGTTTGTAATAGAGCCTCATGCTGTCCTAGCAATAACCCCTGATGGGAAACTGCGCTCCGCAGTTGCGCCCCTGAGTCAGACTGGTCAGTTCTTTCTGTCATGATAGAATAGAACGACTCAGAATCAGGGCAACCACGGAGACAAAACAGTTTAGTTGAATCTGGTTTATTGATCTGGTTATTGTTTAGAGTGCAGGGTCTCAGGTGTTGGTGGTGTCCGGTTAGATAGTCTTCTGGTCTGCTTGGAGAGGTGAGAGAAAACTGTGAGAAACAGCCTGTGGCTGCTGAGGATGTGGAGGTTGCTAAACTCACTGAGTCGGAGGCTTGCCAAGGACCAGGAGGGGTGATGTCCTGGGTCCGGGTGAAAATCCTGAGATGCTCTCTTGTGCAGATGGCTTGAGGGTGGACAGGCAGGTGAGCTCTAGGAGGAGGGCTTGCACTGGCAGGCGATCAGGGAACGTTCAGTTGCCCTAGGGTTCCAGGCTTGAGGTATCTGTGGCGTAGGCGAAAGGTTCACGCTGGAAGCGAGAAAGAACTGACGCCCTCCTCCTGGCCTCTGCTCCTTAAGAAGGGCTCCAATTAGTTGTGATGAGAAGCACCTGCCCGTCACACCCTGCAGAGAAGAGAGAGAGAGAAAACCCGGCCCTGCACCCAGGCCTGGAGTGTGACACCAACACATTGCGGTGCAAAGGAGAAATAGCTTTTGGAGGTCAGCTGTTTTACATCAACTCCAACCCAATACGGAAGCACATTACTGTTCAACATGGCCGCCAACCACATAGACATCATATACGTAGACGCGTCTTTGGGCGCAGGTTCGCACGTCAACGTCACCGCCATATGGTATGTGGCACAAAAAAAGTTCTGTTGTAGTGAACGTGGATGAGAGAAGATGCTTCATTCCTGTGCTGCATGGAAATGTATTCGGGCTGATTTCACTACTTGTATCTGCCTTCTATAAACTAAGGCTGCACCATGTTGCAAAACTGGACACACAGAAGCTGCAGAGTGGCAACAC
Source organism: Fundulus heteroclitus (assembly GCF_011125445.2). NCBI lineage: Eukaryota > Metazoa > Chordata > Actinopteri > Cyprinodontiformes > Fundulidae > Fundulus > Fundulus heteroclitus. The sequence goes on from NC_046381.1 coordinate 13,965,561, forward strand.
TAGGAAAAAGCTGTGCAAGACCATTCTTTTTCAAGGTTTTTAGCTTGCATACAGTACAGATTATTGTATTTAGACATAGATGTGCATACATAGATTTTCAAGTATTATAAATAAGCCAAAAAACAGCTGTGTGATTATATATATATATATATATATATATATATATATATATATATATATATATATATATATGTGTGTGTGTGTGTGTGTGTGTATATCTATTTGTGTGTGTAAATGTGTATGTGTTATGAATATAAGGATCAATTTGTTAAATCTAAACATTGTGGTCTTCATTATGTCATAAAACCGTGTCACATGTGTAACTTTATGAACAGACTTTTTGGGGGAGTATTAAAGAGGTAAAATTACTAATATGAGAAAAAAAGACCTAGAACAATAAACTAAAAAAAAACAAAAACATAAAAGTGGTAATGTTATGAGAAAAACATCATATTATGAGAATTAAGAGGGAACATTTCCAGAATGTTTACAGTTTGCAGAATTATTTCACTCCTGGAGTAATAGGGCCAGGTTAGATTATTTTAATTATTTATATTCTTTACGAGAATCAATTTAGGAGAATGATGCTAAAGGGATACGAAAATAAACTTGTAATATTGCAAAAATAAAAATATTACGAATACAAAGTATATTCTAAGATTAAAGTCCCTCTGATACTGTTTAAGTGACTGAGTAACTGCAGATTTGCCACATATAACATGGCGGACGCTCTGACGCATCGCAGCATAGGCAGAACCCCCCCAACGACGCGTCTACTCTTATATTATGTCTATGGTCAAACACATCTTCCTAACAGGAAGTTGTGATTGTTTTGAATGATTCTCATTGGCTGCCATGGGTTTTAGCTTTGCGGTACACTGCCCCCTATGTGTATGGCATGTTTAAAAGAATGATCAGTGGTGTGTTGGCACAGGTTTGTAAGGATGAAAACATTTCTAAAAATGATCCAGTGTGTACGATATTATTTTTAAAAAGGATATGAAGGAGATCTGTATTTATAAAGACCCATATGTATATGTGTACAAGGCATGGTAAGGGATTTAATGGATCTCTGGAATTTTTAAATGGGACAGGTTGTGAGCGTTTCACTCCAGGGGGGCGATTGCTTTCACAGCTCTGGGGAAGAAGCCGTCCCTGAGGCCTCGCTTACACAAAGATGGGTTTGGCTGTATCCAACAAACGTTTTAGTTGGGTAGATCTCCTTTACCTCTGAGAAAGAGCATCAAAGCTTGACTAACTTTTGCTAGAGAGAGCATAGAAAAAAGGCCAGGACTTCTGGAATAGTGTCTTTTGAACAAATTAATCTAAATTTGCCCTACTTTGAGACTGGAACAGAGAACAGCTTTGAAACTAACCCCATGAAGTGTTATGCCATTATAAAATGACGAACTATGGCTTCCAGCACACAATGCAGCTTGAACTCGAACTCGCAGCATGCAACAAGCTCGGGCTGAGACTTTGACTCCCCCCAAAATGTATAACTGCGGAAGCCCGTAAAAGTTTAGCTCCTTCTCTCGGCGCTTCTGCATCAAAGAGACCCCAAAGAATTCTCAGCTGAGTTCCCTCGTGCCTGAACACGCGATGGACCCTGTGATAAACGTTTTAGCTGGACAAATGTTGCACATCACCGTTTACTCTTCGGAGAAGAGCTTTTAAGCTTGGAGCCAAAAGATGAATCTGCGTGATTTACCCTTTTAACCTCTGTCATGGGATTGACAAAGGAGATCTGGAATCTAAACCTAAATTGGAGCATACGACCCCAAGGAAAAGACCAGAAGTTTCCCCCTCTTTCCGTCGATTGATGAGGCAACATCCTTTTCTACCTTGGCCAGGCAAATCACAAAGACCGCTAAAGTGATGCACAGAAGGCCTGTCGCTCTTCCAGGGATTTCTAGGCTGGTGGAATCCTTACACCAGACAAAGATAATCCGAGCGGGGAGGAGCCGAGTAAGGCGGGCGAAAACGGTCTCTCAAAATTATGCGTCAACTTTTAGATATATCATTAAAAACAGCAAAAATAGCTAGATACAACACAATTAACATCATAACCATGGTTAGCTATTTCAGATGTATTGTCATTACTGGTGTCTGAGATAGACTGGCGACCTGTCCAGGGTGTACCCCGCCTCTCGCCCATTGAACGCTGGAGATAGGCACCAGCAACCCTTGCTACCCCAACAGGGATAAGCGTGATGGAAAATGGATAAATGGATGGATGGATGGATGGATGGATGTCATTGGTGTTCAGTTTAATGAGAAAGGAGATGAAAATAAAACTCTTAAAAGCTTCTGTCGCAAAGAAAATTACAACCAACATTTTGTCACCTTCATCAATGGCCTTCATAGTTGAAAGATAATCTGCCTATGATTTATTTTATGGCTCAATTTCTGGGATGATTATTTGCCTCCACCCCCCCTTTTCAATGGATGTGTTTCATTGGTGTCTGAAATAAAAGTTTTTCTACCAAGAATAAGTAAAAGGTCTCATGAAAAGCAAGACCTGTGCACCTTAACACACAACTGATCCAAGAAAGGGTTTTAATTGGACATTTAACATTTTGCAGGGGAATTTCAAGTAGCTCTCACAAGAAAGTGCTGAACTCTGTTCATAACTCTGTTCTGTATAGGAAAGGTCACCGTTAGTGAAGATCTTTTGATGCAAGTATTTTACTTCAACTGTTGAAGAAACTTTTTGCTACGTGATTAACATTACAACGTAATATATGTAGAAGGTTAAATATGATACTCTGTGAAATAGAGCAGCAGACAAATATAATGAATAATAATTCTTGATGAAAGTGATGAAAAAAATCTTTCTTAGATGTTTGACTTAATTGCCATTATTAGGCCTTTGCTAACATTAACTACTGCCTCGCTTCTTTTCTAAACAGTTGTATTTTGTAAAGATTATTGGATGCTTTATTTTTAGTTCATTTATTTAGAGCAGAGTTTTGATAATTTTTAGGTTAGGATACTTTTTTTATCATTATTTAATATTGTTCAGCTAATAGAAACTAGAAAGCTTGCCTTGTTCTGGCTGATACTAAGTTGGTATTCCTTTTTTTTTCTTTATTTGACCATTTTAGTTACCCTATTTGTATTTTGGGATCCACCATGGCTCAGTTTTGGGGCTGTTGCTTTTTTCTCTGTACCTTCTTCCTTTAGGGTCTATTTTGGGTAAACATGGTGTCTCCTTTCATTCTTATGATGATGATTGCCAAATTAATGTGCCTTTAAGGCGAGCCAATGCATGGTCCATTAAACCTCTTTTATTGTCTTGAGGACATTAAACCTTGGATGGCCCTAAATTTACTGCATTTCAATAAAAAAAGACAGAGGTTCCTGTTTTTGGACCTAGTGGAAGATGTTAGAGGCCTCCTGTTGATCTATACTCCACGGCAATGTATGTTAAGGCCACAGTAAAAAACCTTGGTTTTAAGACAATGATTATAAACTTGACACTCAAATAAGTGTTGTATTAAAATCTAATTTTTATCATTCAAGAAAAATAGCAAAAATAGAAGCAATCCTTCCAAGGCAACAGTTTGAAGCAGTAATCCACAGTTTCATTTCATTGTTATTGGATTACTGTAATTCCCTTTATATCACTTACTCGTCTGCAGCTCTTGCAAAATGCTGCCGCAGGTCTTTTAGCATTAACACATAAAATTGAGCATATTACTCCAGGTTTAGAGTTCATCTTAAAATCTTTTGTTTTTTTGTTTTTAAGGTCTTAAACAACCTTGCCCCACCTTGCTTGACAGAGTTTTTCCACCGCTACTACCCCAATCTGTCACTCAGGTCCGCTGACCAGTTGCTTCTCAGCTTTTTAACTATTAATGGAGTTTGTTATCATTGTTGTTGGTAGTAGTGATATAAATGGTAATACATTAGTAACAGTAATACACTTAACCCAATGAGAAAAAAGAATTAGATGTGACACATTTTTTTTCTTTGATAGCTTAAACTTTATTTTATTCCATTTCATCAAAGATGTATTCAAAGTATCTTAAATCAACAGCCCGTCTGGACTACAGAGTCAAGGACAGCAAATCTGCTTTGTGCACATAAACATGGCTAATTGCACAAAAATGTCATCACATACGCGGAGGAGTGTGACTGCAGCAATAGGTTTGTGGAGTATCAAGATGTTCTGCTCAGTCAGAGAAAGGTCAACGTGTGATTAAAATGTCAGGTTGTTCTCGCAGTGTCTGTGTCTAAACATGATGTTTAACGGTCGCTAGTAAACATTCACTCCTATCATGAAGCAACTAGATCATTTCCAAAAAAACAGTTTCATGGATGCCTCTCTTCCTGTTTCTGGTGGACATGAAAACATGATTGGATTTGGTTTTTTGAATTTGATGAAAAATTACTGATTAATCCAATCAAATCCAGCAAAATGCTCAAGGAATGTTTTGTCTGTTTCCAAACAGCATTATATTTAGTACTACCTTCTAAACAAACCTGCTCAAATGTTCTTTTTCTCCCTTTGCCAAAGTGTGAAGCATGTCAGCAGAAACACATCTGAAACATAATATTGTTGTAGGTCAAGTGCTTCTGAACAACATCCCCAAACTTGTTTAGTTTAATCTCTTAGGATTGGTTGATGTCTTGTCAAACAAAGCTCACAAATCCAGAGACAAGGTGAGTTTTCCAAATGAGCCCTTCTGACAGTTCCATGGTCCAAATACCAGGATCATCTGGCAAGTTCCTTACAGACAGAAAGACTTTGCAGAAACCAATTGGAGCCGCTTTCAGAGAAAAATATGTGCTGATTTAGCGTGCTAACAATCCACCTAGACAGTACGGATCTTTTTACTTGCTACAAATCTTCCACAGCACCTTAATAATAAACTAAATACAGTAAAAAAAAAAAACTGCCTCGTTTCTGCACTGCAGTAAAGCTATAGTTAATTTGATGATTGAATAATTTTATATTAATATGTTGGGTAAAATCCAGTAAACTACATGCATCCAAGACGCCAGTAAACTCAAAAACCTTCAAAAGGTGTTGATCAAAAGTATTTTAAAGTTTTTTTTTACCTTTTTTCAGTCTGGTCCATATACCAATATGTTGTTGTGTTTATTTAAACTGGAGGAAAAGAAAGAAACTGTGGAGCATTTTCACAAAGGTATTTGCCGGTGCTTAACTGAGCAGGCATTTTATTCTGAGAGGCAATGCAAGACCTGTTCCTAAAGCATATTCTTTGAGCAACCATAGGGGAAACTCTGCGTATGATTAAGAATGTACATTACAGCGAGCGCAAACGGTGTGATGTTCTTGAAGATCAGAGCTGTTTTTGTCACTCAGAGTAATATTTACGAGTCATGTTTGTCAAGTCTCTCGTGACTGAAATAAACATTTCCTCATCAAAATGACATCTCAGGCTTCTAATGCAGCATCGCTGTACTGTTTGTGCTTTTTTCTGTCTTTGTAATGATTTAGTTCCTCACTGTTTATTTCCTTCTTTATATCACACTACATATCATTTAGAAAGTTTTATTCTCCTCACTGTGAGCTGAAAAATATTTAATAATACTGGCACACCATTTTCTAAATACATTTAGTTCTACATTTAAAACCTTTCGTCTCAATTCTGAATAGTATAGACTTTGAAATTTAAGGTCTGAATTACAACCTAATAAAGAAGGCAAGGTTTAGTAAGATAATAAATAACTGTTAAACTCCTGCAACCTTACAAGTATCCTTGTAAGGTTGCAGATGGCTCAGATCGCAAAAATAAAAGACTTCAGACTAAGCGTAGATTTGTGCTTCAAAGACATGAACTGCTGGCCTGAGGCTTGAGTCATAGTAACAGTTTTTGTTATCTGCTTTTATGCTGCTGCATGCATTTTACTTTGAAAGGATGAGTTTGATTAGTAGTCAGTGAGGTTTATAGTGAGGTTTGGGCTCATAACAATCTGTTAATGTTAGATGTAGCTTCATAATACTGGTGGTAATTTCTGTGTAGGAAAGGAAAAAGGAACAAAAGGAACCTCATGCCAGGACGGATTTACAAAGAAAAACAAAAAACTGTGATTTCACAGAAGGTGGAATAAGCCCTATTATTCCTATTTATTTTGTTTTTCAACAAATAAATTTTGTTGAAAAACAAAAAATTTTGAAAATCAGAATTGAAAGCTTATGATTGCAGAGCATCCTAACTGGTGCTTCACATGCAAACAAGCAATAAATTAACTAAACAAGTTCTGTTTGTACTGCAGAACTGAGGCACACAGGAATTTCTGTCCTGTTTGGCGAGGGTGAGACGAGAAACGTGAGTTTTGAAGCATGGGGGACAATACCAGCGTCACGTAATGCTCATATAATTCCAAGTAAATACGGTTTATCTGGCCAGAAGCTTTTATGCTTTAATAATCTGAAACATTTTCAGATTCAATCAAAGCTTGTTTCCCCAGAAAAATCAGTTGAAGAAATGCATCACTACCTTGTCTTTTATAAATAAGGGATAATGCCCGACAAGCTGTGTGGAGGACACTTGCTTCCGTAAAGTCCATTAATTTCTGATAATGGACAGCTTGAAGGGTATTATCTTGCCTATACCATGGTCAGTAACAAAAATAAATCAATCAATTATGAATACTTGAGTGTTTTTTTTCACTGTTAAAATCATTGTTTGAAAAACTATTTAATATGTCTCATTGTGACGCGTTGCCAACTTTCTTGCTGTTACCAGCTAACGTTTGAGCCAGCGCGAATAACTAGAACAATCAGGCTATTTGAGAGGAACTTTTTTCATATCCCAAAACACTTTTTAACAGACACCCTGCAGCCAATCAGAATTGAGTATTCACCCAGATCATGGTATAATAGGTGAGAATCATTCATCAATTTAGAAATGCCTTTCCAATGGGGTTCTTCCATAAGTTATAGTTCTTAAGGTTTTGTGTGTCGTGTTGCCACCTCAGTTTTAATTAAGATTATAGTAAAAAAGTGAAACATTTTCTCTTTCTCTATGATCAGTTCAGCGGCTGCTGTGTTCATGGCTGAAATTCTACCGCCTAACAGGGGCGCAAACTGCTCCCATCTTATTTGTAATTAGTGCCATCTGCTTTGTGAATCCAAAATGGCCCATGCAACGTAGTTCCAAAATATAGCACTGTTTTGTGAACTCTACTCTATGTGACAAGCAATAAAGTTAATAAAAACCTGATTTAAAACTGCTTACCTGCAGTTCATACTCTAAACTCTAACATACATATTTAAGATTTTGTATGTGTGATTACGCTTGATTTGGTCTGGCAGCCTGTGCTCTACGTGCTGCTCAGCTTGATGTATGATTTGTTATAATACATATAACAAATCATACATGTAAGAATTTGGAAGCATCTTGGTATGTGCAAAGCCTCTAACTCTAAGAGTAAAGGGATTGCTGCAAAGCCATAGACAATGCAGACGATTGTCCACTGTGGCTCTATGCTATGGAGTGAATGCTGCTTGTCAAAACTTGATGCAATCTACTGGTTTCCTTAGAGAGGAAACTTTTTGACTAATCT